>NC_057691.1:394636-397901 GCF_014466175.1 Vespula pensylvanica | reverse complement strand
GTATATGTATATGTATATGTATATGTATATGTATATGTATATGTATATGTATTAAATATAATACAATAATATATTTAATATGATATAATAATTTGATGTAATATAATATATTTAATATAATTATTTGGTATAATATAATATATTTAATATAATATATTTTTATTTTTGTATGTATTTATCTTTTCATTATTATATATATATATTAACAATTTTATTATATATATATGTATATATATACACATACATATATACATATATATCTTGTTTTATTCGATCAATATCTAAGTTATTAAAATTTATTAAAATTTTAATACATCATAAATTTGATTGATATTCAAAGAGGAAAAAATGTATGTATATATATATATATATATATATATATATATATATATATATATATCAGAATTTATAATATCATTGCAAAAAATAAAAATAATCTTAGATAAAAAAGAAAAAAGAAAGATATCGTTTTTCATTTAAAAGGCAATTTCATTCGAACTGTCTGATTTAAATGACCCGTGATTTAGGATGTAATGCTACAAAAGAAACGGTTTGAACGTAATAAAAAAAGAATTATTTCTTTTGCTCGGATAAAAATTATTTACGGAGATACACATAAATCCAAAAATATTGAAGATTTTTTGTGAAATCACTCGTCATATTTCACTTATCGAATTCAGTCGTTTTGTTTCGATGTACATCTGTACTGATACTTTACGCCAGACACATTCAGCATTATCTTCTTCCTGAAAACTCTGTTCAGACTTTTGGACTAGATAAATCTTTAGATAAATCCGTAGATAAATCTATCGTAAGGAGACGTTTACGTGCGGATTTGTCTGAATTTTTAACATATTTTGTTAGTTTTATCTCTTGAAATGTGTACGTTTTTTAATTCGTTGACTACATCTGATGACGTACTGCAAATTGGATTAATTTTATTCAGCATTGCGCATGGTGTGTCTGTCGTTGGAAGTCTTTTTATTAATAGCTTGCGAACAACCAGGTGAGACAGGTTTTGATTCTTTATTTTCCTTTGTATCTTCTTTAGTTGAATGAGGCACACGTTGTTCCGGTCGTTATTTTTGATTTAAGAAAATTGATAACAGACCATCGTCATTAAAAATGATTAATACAATGAATAAAACTCCACCATCTCCGTAATCAGCCGAGTTTACATCGTAAGGAAGTAATAATGTATAATTTTACAATATATTAACTATTCTCGAAAAAATCGAGTCATCTATGTCGAAAATAAGGGGGTGGTGATACACTTAATTTTTTTTTTTAACAATATTGCAACAATATCTCATCGTACGATTATAAACGTAATCTTTGAATGCTTCATTAATGCGCTATATTTAGTAAAAATCATTTTGTAAATTGTTAGCGAATTAAGATTTTAAGAAAAAGTAAAAAATTTGTTGAGAGTATATTTACATAATTTCTATATTACGAAAAACTAACCTAATTTCTTAATTGAAAACAAATAAAGAGTTTGTTTATGAGTTTCGTTAATAATTGTTAGTATCATTAAAAATATTAAAAAATCGTAATCATCTAAAATTCGTAAAAACCTAAAATTACCGTATCTTTCTAGTATATATAATAATAAAAATATTATCAATAAATATTAATAAATATTTTATTTATATATATATATATATATATATATATATATATATATATTGTAAATATAAGTGTATATGTATTTATAAATGTAATATACATATTTATAAATATATATATATATATATATATATATATATTTATAGATATAAATATTTATATCATATTAATTTGATAAATTCATAACATAATAATCACTTTAACTTTCTCTCTTTTCAATTTTCATTAATACTTCTTACAAGATGATTACAAGAAGTCCGACAAGGTACTTGTTACTAATTAAATCATATAATACTAATAAAAGTCTCATAAATCGTGTGTATGTATAAAAAAAAATATGTAAAAACTTGCGTAAAAAGACGAGAAAGAGAAAGAGAAAGAGAAAAGGAGAGAATGAGAGAGAATGAGAGAGAATGAGAGAGAGAAATGGGGTATCATTTGTCTCGGTCGCCCTCGCACGCGACTAAATCTCCTTACGATTCTCTCGCACGAACCTTGTTTCACATGATAATTGCAACCGGTGCAACCCGTATCATGGGTAATTGCGACTGCATGGACGATAAATGTAGAAACGTTTTGTCGCAGCTGTCCCTTGAAGCAACGCATTTTGGAAGGGCGTATACTACCCTTTCCCTTCTTTCGCTCTTCCAACTTGTCTCTTCCTCTTTTCGCGTGTTCTCGTACTCTGCGATATCTTATCGATACCCGATCTTTCATGCCGATATTCACGGCTATTCACTTCCGGTTATCTGAAGGGATTTCTTTTTTTGGTTTCTCTGTTTTTTTTTTCGTCGTCTTCTTCTTCTACTACTACTACTACTACTACTACTACTACTACTACTACTCCACCCTGTTTTTATCTTTCATCTTCGTCAAGCTGACGTTTCCAGCGTGAAGATCGTTCAACGGATAGGGGAAAAATGAAAAAGGAAAAAATTAGCGAGCTAATTTCAATGATGTTAACCCTTTATTAACGTTGGGTAACGTCGTTACTCGAATATCTATACTTTTTTTTAAGTTATATTGCATGGTCCTTTTTCTTTTCTTTTCGTTTCGTTTCGTTTCGTATCTTTTCTTTTCTTTTCTGACACGAAAGTAATTTTTAAAATTCATATTCGAACGCATTCTTTAACTATGAATATAAGCTATATTAGTATATAATTGGTATGATAGTAAAACTAAATAAAGTTTATTTGGATTGTATTCTAAATTTTATATTAAATAATTTCTTTTGTATGTATAAAAAGTTGGATTATAGAGGATCTGTAAAAAGAGGAAAGGAAAGAGAAGAAACAAAGAACGTTAACGTGTAATTTTTATTTCTATGATACGTATTTTTCTTTCTTTCTTTTTTTTTTTTCTTATTTTTTGTTTATAAGATATGTTATCTGCAGGCATTTTGGTTTTGTTTAGTCGATTTTTTTTTCTTTTTCTTTTTTTTTTTTTTGTAACTCCTTTTTTACAACTTTCCTGGATATATTGCCATGTCTGGCACGCGGAAACCGGCTCACTCATGTTGCTGAAACAATACGAGACGCCTCGTGTTTCGTGTAATCGGAGAATAATGTATACACAGGCCGGATCTCTGCTGCGGTTGGTATCTTGCTCTGTCTATCTCTATCTATTTCTTTATATA
>NC_057691.1:382731-394406 GCF_014466175.1 Vespula pensylvanica | reverse complement strand
GAGAGAGAGAGAGAGAGAGAGAGAGAGAGAGAGAGAGAGAGAGAGATTTATAATAAATAAAATAATATAATTTAATATTATTTTTTTTTAATATATATATGTGTATGTATAGATATAGATTTATATAATATATGTATGTATATATTACTGTTTGTTTATATACACACACACACACAAACATATATATATATATAAAATAATATATCATACTTATTATCATACGTATTACAAATTTTCCATATACCTATCTTGCATTTAATACTAAATATCGTATATTGATACGAACGTAACGTAAAACACACGAAATTAGTTAGAAACTGCTAAAAAATATTTAAAAGAAAAAATCCAATTCGTAATTTTAATATTTATTTATTTATTTATTTATTTATTTATTTATTTATTTCTTACTAGTTCTCTTAAGGAAGTGAAATGGAAGGAATAAAAAAATGATTGTATTCTGAAATCAATATTTTAACCATTCGAATCATGAGTCTCAACTTGATATATGCCACTTCATTCATATAATAAAATAAATCGATAGAATTTGTATTATTAAAATACAAATTCAATACAACACAATGAATATTATTGAATTGATATAAAAATTCGTATTATTGAAATATTCCCTCTTAAAAGTGACCGTGTGCGTATTTGTCCGCGAAGTCATGATATACAAAAACAGAATGAAAATTTAAAGAAAAAAAAAAAAAATAAAGCAAAATTAAATAAAAACAAAAGAGTAAACAAAAGATCGAGTCAGGAGGTTGACGAAAACAAATCCGTAAAAAACAAAAAGAAAAAATCGATCGACAAATCGGTAGAAACAAATTATTTAAAAATTAATTTTAGCTCGAAGGATCAAAAGAAAAGAAAAAAAAAAAAGATTAATTCTCGTGTTATCTATTTGATCGTTGCATCTTTTATATTATATTTTCACGTGCGAACGTATCGTCGAAAAATTTTTAACGAATTTTCGAGGGTAGTAATGCACGTGCGCCATAGTCCACTGTGTCCGTGATAGATCGTTATCATCCAGTCTGCTCTGCTCCATAATTTTGGCATCGTGATCGTGTTCCGGAAGACGACGAAAAGAAGAAGGTGGTGGAACGTCTTTGGCGTGACGGTGAGAATACCCGAGGAAGTCTCTTTGCATAATGCATGCGAAAGTTATCTTTTCTTTTCTCTTTTTTCATTTTTTTTGTTGTTGGAGGGGAAGAGTGCGGAGCGTGTGCGCCTTTCACGCAGACTAAATTAGTATAAAAGCGTGCGTGCGATCGTGAATCCTCGTGTGAAGGGTGGGCCGGTTTCTTTTTTCGGATGAAGAGAAGCAGGAGTGGGGAGAAAGGTTTCTTTTTTTTTTCTTCTTCATTTTATTTATTTTTTTTTTTAAGGGCTCGAAAACTTTTTTCGTTATGTGCATAAATTTTAAACCGAACCGGAAGCACGCTCGCTTAATCTCTTTTCTCCTTCAAGCGTATATATATATTTTTTTCTTCTTTTTTTTTTTTTTTCTTTTTTTTATTCGGCAATAAGGATAATCGGAATCAGCGAAACTCCGTTGAATTTTAAAACCTTCTTAAAAGATCGGAGTCCCAGATCGTCGTTCGTACCGCTTCGATGATTTCCATAAGCGCGCCAATTCCGAACAGGTTGAATTACACTTTTGCACATCGCATTAATGTGCATGAGGCAATGGAATTAGGGGGAGAGAGGATGATTGCAAGAGGATTAGAATACGTCGGATAGATATTACATCGTGTTTTTGCGTTAATTCAGACTTCGAATACTTCTATTCGTCGTTTCGTGTCGATATCATTTTATAACATTATATTCATATTCATTTCATATGATATGATATTATATTGATATTCATTTCGAAATTTAATTAATAATTAATCGGTTTTTTGAAAATGTACGAATAAGTAGAATTAAGAAGAAAATAGATGATCGAATACATTTTTCTAATTTTTAATAAATTTCTTTACTGTTTAATCTTTAAAATCGTAGTATATTAAAAAAAAAAGGATGACGAAAAGATTTTGAAAAACTTTTTGAAGAAAAAGAATTAAATTTATATATATGTATATTGTTTTAGTAGTTAGAAACAAAATATAAAATTAATAGAATATTATTAGATAGAATATTATTAGATAAAAATAACGTTATTACATCATCGTTTAGTATATTTGGTATTGCTGATAGAATTTGGTAAGCAAAAATAAAAGTATCTGGGTTCAATGTGTATAAGAATAATTATAGATTTTCCATTTATAAAATAATCTGGGTCACCTTGATAAATAAGGGTAACGAAGAATAAAAGTAAAGAATAAAAATAGAAGAAAAATAAAATCTGTAATTAAACCTTTAAGGTAAAGTATACACGAAATATAATAATAAATAAATTTTGTTATCAAATTAAAAAAAAAAAAAAAGATTTCGTTGCTTCAGATAATAAATATCAACAATATCGAACGAAAACGGAATAATAAACGAATGGGAACGTATTAATGGAATAAATAAATTTTATAGTTGGCTCATGCTAATTATTTTACGACTTTGTACAACGTATCAAAATATGCTTATAATTCACTTCTGTAAGTAGATAATTCGATTAAAAAAAGAGAGAGAAAGATAGATAGATAGATAGATAGATAGATAGATAGATAGATAGATAGATAGATAGATAGATAAATAGATAGATAAAAAAAAGATTGCAAAAGAAAAAGAAAAAGTCCGACAACATTTTACGCTCTAATTTATTATTATAAAAATAAAAGACACCATTTGAAAGGTCTCGATGACGGGTTAGCATTTAATTACGAAGCACTTTCTTATTCCCCAAATCCTTTCACCTTTTTTTCGAAAGCTTCACCACTACCACCACCATCGTCGTCGTCGTCGTCGTTTTCGTCGTCGTTTTCATCTTCGTCCTTAATCGCTGGAGCCGAAGGGTTATCGGCCTCCAATTAAGTCGAATAATACGCGCGAGCAGTTCTCTGGGTTTAATTAGCGGTGCCAGGAGGCGAGTAAGCAGCTCCATTTCGTTTTCTTTCTCGTTCTCACAATCAGCCCGAAATCGTACCCATCATCATCCTTCTCCTCTTCTTCTTCTCCTCCTCTTCCTCCTCCTCCTCCTCCTCCTTTTTCTTCTCCTTCTCTTCCTCCTGCCTTTTGTGATTAGCTATTCTGGAAGGGATTTTAACAGGCACCACCTGGATCCGTCGTATCAATTAGTCTAACAATGAAGCTCCATAAGACACGCGTGTTCTTTTGTTAAAAAATGATCTATTATCGTCGATCGATAATAATAATCTATCATGCAAAAATTATACGATTATATACCAAGTGAATAATAATAAATTCGAATGTAATGCGAATAATGTAATATATTGGAAATGAATTATATCAACTTTCTTCGTTGAGTTTTCACATCGGTTCCAATTCGAATTCTATTAATGAGCAACGAAATTCCTGAGGATATATATATATATATATATATATATATATGTATGTATGTATATATATAAAGAGAGAGAGATAGAGATAGATAGATAGATAGAAAAGAGAGGTTTGAAGCAGTAAGGGTAAAAACGAATAAGCGCGGCTGCAACCCCGTATCTCACATTTATTCTCTCATTTAGTCGGCGTCCTATAGACTTGGGTTGAGTATCTCATGGGAAGAGAAAAAGAAAAGAGAAAAAGAAAAGAAGAGGGGAGAGAGAGAGAGAGAGAGAGAGAGAGAGAGAGAGAGAGAGAGAGAGAGAAAGAAAGAGAAAGAGAAAAGAGAGTCGACGAACTTCTCTACTTGCGATCGGCTTAAACGTGCTCTATGAATTAGCTTTGTTTGCAAGTTAAATGAGGACTTGCCCATTTTTACCCTGTACGTATCTTCCAACCTTTACACATACGTATACTCATATATATATATATATATATATATATATATATATATATGTATGTATGTATGTATATAGATATATAAGTATTATACACTTTTTTGTATCTGTGTGGATAAAAGAAAAGTGGAAAAAATAGAAAGAGAAAGAAAGAGAGAGAGAGCAAATAATTAAGAATGATGACGTCGCAGTGAGATTTTCATCGGGTTAATGTTACAAAAAGAAAAAAGAAAGAAAGAAGGAAATATTAATGAATTTGAATGTATGAACGAGCAAATAGCTTCTAAATTTCTATCCATCAAATTAATTTCAAACGATTTAATTTTTATCTCTTTCTGAATCTCTCTCTCTCTCTCTCTCTCTCTCTCTCTCTCTCTCTCTCCCTCTCATATCTTTCTTATATCTTTTGTTATAACAAAGATCGTTTATACGAATTGCAGGTACGAATAATTAAACGTACGGTTTAATTCGACGAGAAAGAGATAATAACGATTTCTGTAGTTGCACTTGGACCATACGTGCAGAGAGAGAGAGAGAGGGAGAGAGAGAGAAAGAGAGAGAGAGAGAGAGAGAGAGAGAGAGAGAGAGAGAGAGAGAGAGAGAGAGAGAGAGAGAGAGAGAGAGAGAGAGAGAGAGAGAGAGAAAGGGAATGAGTAGGGAAGAAGAGGCCATTGAGAACAATAGTAGAGTTTTTTTTGCGCGTCATGCGTATTTCTGAAGGGTTAGGATCGCAACGTTTTCACCGGTGGTTAATTCACTATCTTCACGTAATTGGCTACCGACTCAACTGCAACCAATGTGTATTGCCAACTGCATCTACAAACAGCAGTTTGGCTATCTGCTTTTGTAACGCTGTAAGAAAGGTGCAGACACTTTAACCTAATCTAAACATTCTTCTCTCAATTGGTTTTCTTGCTAGTATCTAATTGTTTCTTCGTTTGAAACGACATGTGTCTATTAACATACGTAATGAGTCGTATTTGTTACTTTTATTTTTATTTTTATTTCTATTTCTATTTCTATTTTTGTTTCTTTTCTTTTTATCTTTCTTTCCTCCTCTCTCTTTCTCTGATATTTTCTTTTTTACTTTTTTTTTTTTTATCGTTTCAAATTATCATTAATTTTGCATAATTACGGTCCGAGTATAGCAATCGGTTTAAAAAAGATTACGTTAATCACTCTCTGTATATATAGGGAGGATATTTTCTAACTGTTGAAAATTTCTATTTGAAATTTTATATGAGAACAGTAAGTTGAGAATATACAATATTATTTTTTCGTTTTGATTAAAAAAGAAAATGAATTATTATACAGTCATGTATTATAATTAATGGAAACTGATTAAAAAAATGAAATCTTTTTTTTTTTTTTTTTATGGCAAAGTCTTAATAGTTTAATATCTACATTTTTCAAGAAGATTTAATTTAAAAAAAAAAAAGAAAGAAAGAAACAACATTCTATTTTAACATTGTCAAAAAAAAAAAAAAAATTACAGGCCTACAATGCGATTTCAAAAAAAGTCAGTTTTATTATCGAAACGAAATATTATTCCAGTCGACGTATTATTATTACTATTTTTCATTTCTTTATAGAATCATCGAATGCACAGCGTTTACGATAATTTATGAAACACACTGTACATACGTCTATAGAATCATAATGATCGTTATCTTGTTTAGGTATACCAGGTCAAAACTAATCTCCTCGATCTTGAAGTTTTTATCCTTTAGGATCTAGAAAGACAAGTCTACGGTATACGGTATATAAGTCATCATCATCGTCATTATTATAATCATCATCATCATCGTTGTCATTATCATTATCATTATCATCGTCATCATCGCAGTCTCACCGTCATTAGAACGGTTGTTCTTATTACAAAGTTTATCGATGTGTGACGTTCTCCCTTTCCCTTCATCCTCGTGCCTTCGTACTTCGACTTCTCTTCCTTTTATTTTGCTCTTTTATATTTTTTATTTGTAATTTTGTAATTTTTTTATTTTCTCCTTCCTTTCTATCTCCCTTTAACAGACATGACCTGACCGTGTCACATGCGTTGCTCTCGTTATATCGTCACTTAGCCATTATTTAACGGTGTCGCTTATCGATCTTCACGTCGAACACAGGAATCGTGCTCGACCTTTGAACCTTCTCTCGTTGTTTTCTTTTTACCTTCTTTTTTTTTTCGTTTTTCTTCTTTTGTTCATTTTTTCCTTCCTTCCTTCCTTCCTTCCTTCCTTCCTTCCTTCATTTTATCTTCAACGTAGAATCATTAACTAATCACCCGATTATGAAATCGACCTACTCGCATTAATTTAATTTCTCACGTCCATCTTTCTATCAATTTAATTGAAATTTCTATACGATTATGTATTTTACTTTTCTCCTTTTTCTTTTTGTTCTTTTTTTTTTTTATGTACTTTATATTATGTATTTTACTTTTCTGCTTTTTTTTTCTCTTTTTTTTTTTTCTTTAATTTCTTTTTCGTTCTCTTTTTTGTGAAGTCTCTTTCACTCTTTCACGCAAAGAAAAATGACTTTTATTGGTCGATTTCACGGTGATACTTTATATTAAAGTTTTTAATTAATTTATTTTTTTTTCCTTCTTTTTCTTTCTTTCAAGTCCAATCGTTCTCCATCTTTCCGTATATTCGTTCGCTTTGTTTCTCACACGCATGAAGGCCGAACTGAACTCCGCAAAACGTTATTCCGTATCTCGAGTATTTTCTACGACTTCCGCGCGCTATCTCGCACCTTGACGGTAACGTTAAACCCTGTTCTCGTGACAAGAAACGATTCCATTCCAAGCCGGTTGTGATGGTGTATAAGTAAAGTCACCTTGATTGCCTCGTTAATCTTAAAAACTTCGAGCCGACACGATAGATTCAGAGATTAACGCGAATTTTTTCGAATCTGGTTATATCTAAGTAACTATACTTATCTACATTTCGTTCCTCGCTTAAATACAGGATTTTAGAACTTTTACAGCTGTTCTTTTTTTAATGTTATTTATTTAATATAATTTTTTATTTGTATATTTATATATATATATATACATTTAATTTTTCTATTTATTATATTTAAATTATTTACGTATTTAAAATGTATTTAACGTTTATTATATTTAAAAATTAACTATAGATTTAATTTTCTCTTTCATTTTTTCTTTTTTCTTTTTTCTTTTTTGTAATTCATTTTCATCGAATAATTGCAATTTTCGATTTGGAAATAGAATCAAGGCGATATATATATATATATATATATATATATATATATATATATATATAATTTTTCTGTAAACCGGTATTATCAGTAGATAAAGATATGGTAATTACTTGAACTTGGATTTGATTTCAATATCGATTAATAAAGAACGATTTCATTTATAATTTTTAAATACTCCACCGATCCATACGTTTTATTTTATGAAAATTATCGTATACGTAGGTACCGGTTACTATTAATTTAATTAATTTTATATTTTATATTATTTTATTTTTTTATTGTTGAATTACACGAATGACATCTAACAGTAAATACGTGGTGTTTAAAAAATCACAGATGAAATCAGAAAGGAAATTATTTCCAACGAAAGAAAAAAAAAAGCCTTATGCATAATTATCCGATCCCTCGACGTTTTCAAGTTTGTAATGAGCTTCATAATTAAAGACTCTCTTGATTAATCACTACGATTCAAATTTTTTTACAAAGTTTATCCTCGTTCCGACATTCTCTGGTGTAAATCTGTTCTTTGAAGTAATCCCATAGAAAGAAAATCCATGGGGTTAAGGTACGGCGACCACGGAGTGGCAACTGTATATGCTACAAATATATTTAACTTGAAAATGACGATGAATTGGACAACTATACGTAATTGGAGTACTATATATATATATATTTTTTTTCTTAGTAATGATCTCTCTTATCACCTTGTTTCGGTTGATACATGATTTTTAGAACATCTCGTATATTAACTTAACTATCAGATTTATTAAGATGAGTTTGTAAGAAACGATAAAGACTATTTTATTCTATTTTATTGTTTTAATCGAGAAACGAAATTTGTAGAAAGAAAGTTTATAAATTATACGAATGAATGAGCCAGGAATAAAACTGTATGTTAGATATTATTAATTTACAAAAAAAAAATGTAAAAACAATTTATTGCTCGCACTATAACAATTAACGTATTCGTTTGCTAAATCAAATTGTGATTTCATTCGATATTTTCATTTCTATAAATTTTCTATTTTCTTTTTTTTTTTGTATTTTTATAATATCATTTTTTTTTTTTTTTGGAATTTCACGTACGAATGTAATAACGATAATTCTAATTAAAAGTTAAATATTTCTGATAAATTTAATCTGCAATATTTTTTCATGTTTGCGGTTTGTAAAAAAAAGAAGCTTGCAAATGTGAAACGCTTTCTATTAAAACACATTTTAAATACAAAAACGAGTATACTCTTTAGTGGTTGGTAGAATAGGTTAAATAATCAGCTGATATAACGTACGACTTTCTTTCACTTTGATAATAAAATAATAATAATTCAGTAATGAGAAAATTTTTTTTAATAAAAATAAAAATTGTTTTATACTTAAATTTGTGTTCGTGATTAATAAATTACTTCACTGCTACGACGAGCAACGAATTGTTTTTATATCGTCCTGTAAATTTTATGAAATGTAATATACGTCCTTCTTTCAGTTTGCAAAAAAGAAAATAACAATTCAATAGTGAATAAACATTTTTAACAGCTTTATTATCACAGCGAGTAAGTAATTATTTTTATGTTCTTTTGTAAATTTTATGAAATGTAACGGATACTCTTTTTCTAAACACCCATTCATATTTTATTTTATATGTGTTAGAAACATTTTAAAGAATCAGATAGAATTGAGACAATTTTTTGTCCCATTTATGTAATTAATAATAATTAAATTATTATTATTAATTTTATTTTTATATATTTATGAAAGCAGATATCTTTATATTTTTATAAAGGTAGATTCGTCGTAAATTCATCTTATTAACATTTATAACATTCATAACTTTATAAAATTTTCTACATTCATCTTATATGCATATTATAATTATTTTAATTGTAGAAAGTATGACATCGTATTGTTCATATTGCACAAGATATCATCACTCTTTTATTGAATAATATTAATTGTCGATTAATATTATTTATAAAAAAAAAAAAAGAAAACAAATTTTAATTATTAATAAGATACGCAAATAAATTATTTATTAATAAGTTAACAAATAAGTTGATAATTATTACATATTGAATATCTTCTTTCTCCTCTTTTCTTTTTTCTCTTATTTAATTTTTTTTCTATTTTAATTATTGATGAAACACGTAATACCACATAAATAATTCTTTTGATCATATTTCTTATTATTTCCATTCAGAAAATTACTAGATACTTTGAAAAGAAATACAAATTAAGAAATTGATAAATACGACTTGGAAGATTGCTCAGATCGTATTATTTACAAAAACGCTTATATAACAAAATTAAAACGTTCTTTTAAAAAAAAAATCGATCGTCCAAGAATAAGTCTCTTATCACACAAATTACAACTTCCACTATTAAATTTCGGAACAATTTGTATCAAATAAAAGATATAACAAAATATGAATAGTCTCTTTAATCAAGTCGTAAACTCAATATTGTCCCAACGAAAGTTTTAATAACGATCAATAAAGAATTCTCAATGAACTTTGAATGCATCAAAATTTCAAAAGAAAGAGAATTATAAAACGAAAAGAAGCGACAGTGTCAATAGATAATCATTATTCTTACATATTAGCTTAAGTTAATTTAATTAATAAATTTCTTTTTTTTTTAATTTATTTTGCGACTATTTTGCAAATTAAATGAAACGTATAAAGATATATGTTGACTCTTTTAAAACTAAAAACTTCTCGTTTCGAGTCTCTTTACTCGGAAGCTACTAACGCGAATACATTTCTCTCTTTCTCTCTCTCTCTTTCTTTCTGCTGCTACACGAACGAAAGCCTTAATCTCGGAGAAAATACAACGTGTGTCTTTCTTTTTCTCAACGTGTCGACAGTAAGCCCATGTTTTTCTTCTTTCTCTGTCTCTTCTGTTCATCTCTCTTTCTCTTTCTCTCCCTTTCTAAGATTAGTTCTTTCTCACTTTATCGTGATGAGAAACGATTTCATTCTGAGTTCTCGACGCGCATCGAGAACATTGTATAAAGAGGACCGAGGGCATAGGTTAATTCGAACTACTGTCTTCTTACTCTCAAATTAACACGATGATAAGAATCCAACGTTGGTACGTCTCTTGTTAAACTTAGAAAAATATTAAATTTTATACGTTGAATTCGAATATTTTATAATATACACATGTTTTCTTTCTATCATTTAAAATGATATATTTTAATTGTACATTTTCCTTGTAAATGTTAATATTTTATAACATATACATATTTATAATATATAAATATTATAAATACAAACATTATATAATATTATATAATATATACGAATATTTGATATATACATATTTTCTTTCTAACATTTAAAATGATATATTATAATTATACAATTTCGCTATAAATATTAATCAGATATATGTACTCTGTATACGTGTAGATTTTTATCATACATGATCTTTTATTCTACATGATTTTCAATTGTACAATTTCATTGGATCGTACAATTGTATTATTAATATTAATCGTACAATTTTAATTCTATATTGAGATCGTATCTTTTATATCTTTGCTATAAATTTTCTACTACCGTATGTATTTTCTATACATTTGCATACCCTACGGTCATCTTATATGTTTGTATACTACGTACATCTACATACACGCTATATCACATAATCCTATATTTTCATTATACTTCTTCGTTTAACATGCAAATTTTACAATCAACTTGCAACGTAGCGTTACCAAAGAAAATAAAATCATTTCAAGTCCTTCCCTCTTCCCTCCAAAGATACGATCTAGGATTATCCTAATTACCAAAACTTCAATTCAAATCTTTCGGGAAAGGAAACATGGTACCTTTTACTTCGACGAAAAGCAAAAACCTTTTCCAATAATATCACATGAGATATTTTCACGGTCGATTCCATGTCTCTTCTTCCTTAAGAAGATATTACAAGAAGCAACCCCTTTTTCAATCTTTTTTCGTAACATTCATCGAGATAGTAATAGTAGTACTAGTGTAATAGAAATAATAGTAGTAGTAGTAGTAGTAGTAGTAGTAGTAGTAGTAGTAGTAGTAGTAGTAGTAGTAGTAGTAGTAGTAGTAGTAGAAATAGTAGTAGCTGAGGGAAAGCGGTTTTCATCCGGTTCTTTTCTACTATCCTCGATCATCGTTCGCTGTGTCCCGGTCTGTTTAGTTTGCTTTTCGACACGGATTACGAGCTACTCTCGTCCAGTCTCCAGAACTCCAACTAGTTTTCTCTCCTATTTTCTCTCTCTCTCTCTCTCTCTCTCTCTCTCTCTTTCTTACTCTATAACACCCTGACTCTTTTTACTAACCATAGTAGCAGTGGCAGTAACGTTGGGATACGGCACGACTTTGCAATTCCACCGGATTCGACGTGTTCCGAAGCGTCCGCCTTTTCCTTTGGCCGACGATGCTTCTGGAAAAAGGGAGGCAATCACTTTGGGATTTTATCCTTGGGATTACCATGAATGAGAGGAAAAGAGAGAGAAGAGAGTGTGTATGAGAGATAGAGAGAAAGAGAGAGAGAGAGAGAGAGAGAGAGAGAGAGAGAGAG
>NC_057691.1:381807-382475 GCF_014466175.1 Vespula pensylvanica | reverse complement strand
AGAGAGAGAGAGAGAGAGAGAGAGAGAGAGAGAGAGAGAGAGAGAGTAGAAAGAAAAAGAGAGAAAATAAAGTAAAGATAGTGGAGAGGGTTGGTTCTCTTCGATTACATCGGATTAAATGGAGACTCTCCTCGAAGTCTCGTGGCAAACAGAGCGGCATAGTGAGAGCACACTTTCCGAAGCATTTTCTTTTTCTTCTTATTCCTTTCTTCTTATCCTTCTTCTTCTTCTTCTTCTTCTTCTTCTTCTTCTTCTTCTTCTTCTTCTTCCTCGTCTTCTTTCAACGTGTTCACTGGTCGTTCGGCCTTTCTGTGCACTGTCTCCTTGGAGACTACTCGTACGTTTACACCCTGAATTCCGTTCGAGATCGAGTTTGTCCCGTGGCCTCGTTGGAAATGGCTCTCCATCGATCCGAACTCGGAAAGGTGTGTAACGGAGAGTATGTCTATGTCTATGTGTTTGTGTGTCTCTATGTGTGTATATGTGCGAGTAAGAGTTTTGTGTGTGTGTGTGTGTGAGAGAGAAAGAGAGAAAGAGAGAAAGAGAGAAAGAGAGAGAACGTGCCCATCGACTGCATCCTTCGAGTTCATCGACCCGGCTGACTCTTCTCTCTTTCTCTCTTCCATGTCCTGTACGTCCTTCTCCTCCTCCTCCTCCTCCTCCTCCTC
>NC_057691.1:354042-381724 GCF_014466175.1 Vespula pensylvanica | reverse complement strand
TACTACTACTACTACTACTACTACTACTACTACTACTACTACTAATATTACTACTACTACTACTATTACTACTACTTCTCATCCTCCTCCGCGTAATTACATTCTATGCGGAGAGGAACTAATCGCGTTGTTCGCGATACACAGAGTACGCGGTCTTCTTCGCGGTGAATTGGACGTGCTCGAGAGAGAGGGGGAGAGAGAGAGAGAGAGAGAGAGAGAGAGAGAGAGAGAGAGAGAGAGAGAGGAGAGGATTGGCACGGAGGAAGGAGGGAGAGAGAAAGAGAGAGAATCGAAAATTATGCGGGATGTTAAGAAAGGCTACATTTGTTATGAAGTTTATGTCTTTATTACGATGCTCGTCTTTATTTTTTATCGTTCGTTTAACTTTTCATGTTTTTTTTTTGTATTTTTTTTTTTTTTTCGAAACAGACAGAGAGAGAGAGAGAGAGAGAGAGAAAGAGAGAGAGAGAGAGAGAGAGAGAGAGGGAGAGAGATCAAATGTTTGATTGTATTTTTGCATGTAACGATAATCGTTTTTAGTATTTTTTCGTTTTTAGTTCTTTTTCTTTTTCTTTGTTTCTAATTTTAAGTTTTATAAAAGTCAATGGACGCTTCTCAAAACGAATGTCAATCGTGATAATTTTGATTGGATAATTTAATCTATAAATAATAATATTTTAGAATAAAGTAGGATAGGTTCAAGAGAATAAGAGAGAGATAAAAATAGGAATTTGTGTAAGGCGCGAAGAAAGATTGTTTTAATTATGAAATTTTGATCGATATTACGCTGTTTATTATTATTTTATACAGATTGTTGAATAATTAAAAAAATTTTTTTTTGTATTAAAGCGATAAGGGAAGAAAAAGAGAGATAGAGAGGGAGAGAAAGAAAGGGTTAAAATTTTTGATTTCGCATATAACAAAAGTTATTTTTTTAATTACATCGACTTTTAACTTTTATAAAAACGATTATCGGACATCCACCGTGATAATTTTAACCGAAGAATAATTCAATCTAGATAATATTTTTTACTTCAAATTTGATTCATTCAAAAGGAAAAAAAAAAGAATATCATTTGGTTGTGAAATTTTTATCGATATTACACTCTGTGTCCATTCGCATTTTAAATTAAATTTCAAACCGTTTTACACATTTTATAATTTTTGTCTGATCGGAGATAATCCAAATTGGTTCTCGAAACTTCTGTCTGTAAAAAAATTATCCACTGCTCCGATTGATCCGACTTTTATCCTCTGTAAAAGCGACCATTTCAAATTGGACGTCGATCGCTATAATTACGAAGAATAATTTAATTTAAATAATATTGCATCACTATTATATTAAATTAGAAGAGTTCGAAAGATAAAGAGAGAAAAAATACACTTAAAATACATACATATTTAATTTTTATTAATATCGTCTTGTTCATTCACATTTTTAATTAAATTTCAAATCATTTTATACATTTCATTTTTTAAATCGAAAATAATTCAACTTTTTTCTCGAAACTTTCGTTTGTAAGAAAATAATCCATTGTATTGTATATCTCTATAAAAACAAACATCTCAAATCGAATATTAACTGTAATAATTTTGAATCGATGATTCAATCTAAACGATATTATCTTTCAGAAAATCAGAGTTCAATATAAAAAGAGAGATAAAGACAACAATGATTTAAAAAAGTTTTTATCTATATTAAACTATATTAAACTATATTAAACTATATTCATCCTTATTTTAAATTAAAATTCAAACTTTTTTGTATATTTTAAACTTTCTGTCGGATGAGATATAATCCAAATATATTTCTATAATATTTTCTTTGTCAAAAAATAATCGATTGCACTAACCGATGGGAGTTTTACCCCTGTACAAAAACTAATATCACAAATTTAACTTCAGTCGTGATAATTTCGAAGAATAATTCAGTCCAAACAATACTATCTTACAATAAATCAGACGAGTTCAAAAAAAAAAAAAAAAAAAAAAAAAACAGAGGAGAATATAACATTAATTTACAAATTCTTATCGATATTAAGCTATTCATTTATATTAAATTTTAAATTAAATTTCGAACTTTCTTCTATATTTCATATCTTTCTTTCAGATCGGAGATATTTCAAAACTTCCTTTCGAAAATTTTGTCTATAAAAAAATAATCCATTGGTCCGATTGATCTGGGTTTTACCCTCAATAAAAACAAACATCTCAAATGGAAGATCATTTCAAAGGATAATCCAATCTAAACAATACTATCTTCCAGAAAATCAGACGAGTTCAAAATAAAAAGAGAGAGAGAAAAAAAGGAAAACATCGATTTAAAAGTTTTTATCTGTATTAAGCTATTCATCCTTATTTTAAATTAAAATTCAAACTTTCTTATATGTTTTAAACTTTCTTTCGGATCAGATATAACCAAAATATATTTCTGTAAAATTTTCTCTGTCAAAAAATAATCGATTGCACTAACCGATGGGAGTTTCAAGCTTGTATAAAAAGGAACATCATAAATCGAACATCAATCGCGTTGATAATATCAAAGAAAATTTTAGTCCAAACAATAACCCATAAGACGTGCTTTTAATTCAAACGTGTTTTGTTTCTGTCTAATGATGCTTTAGCTTCTCGAAATACGATTCTAATTTAAGAACGAAACTCGAACTGTCGGGGGAAGAACGTTCCTTTCTTTCTGCTTCCATTCGCTTATCTATGTATATAAAATATACTCATGTCGACGTCCATGGAAATACATTCCACAATTCGAACGATTCTTTTATCGTTTGGGTTTCGTTTTCCCAACAGTTCCGATTGTTCAAATCAAATTTTCTCGGTACCTAACTTTGTTCCGTTGTTGGACGAAAACAGACGGATGTATACGGGAGAAAAAAAGAAGAAATATCGAACGAAACCGAATCACGACTTCTCTTCGAAAGAAAATCCATGATCCATATATTTTGATTCGTCAAACGATGATTCTACCAAGCATAGAAAATATTTATGATTACAATTGCAAAAATCTTTTTGTGCTTTCTTTTTCTTTATTAGTTTATTTCTCTTTTTTTTTATCTTTCCTTCGTTTATTTCCTTTTTTCTAATTTTCTTTTTTTTTTATATGATAATCTCTCGAAAAGATTTATAACAATGTAAGAAAAAAAATTATGGGAAAAAAAAGAAAAAAATGTTACAAGATATATATATGTATAATGAGTATATGTCAATCAGTATTGTTATTATTAATCAGAGTGTGGTCAAAACGTGATTTCGAAAATTATGATTATTATAAAATCGGGATGTTAATTATTATCGATTATTATGAAATAAACAGTATTTCATGATTAATTAATAATCGTTAATCGTGTGATGATCACTCTTTTTTGCATTACGATCTGATCAGTAATTTATTTTTTATAACAATGATATGTATATTTTTTACTTATTTATTTTTTTCTTTTTTGAAAAATATTCATATTCATTATTTATATATTTATAAAAAATATTCTTTTTATCAATAAATATCGATAGAGGATATTTGAATTTCGTTTCTGTTTCAAAATGTAATATCTTCATATTACGTATATTAAGTCAATAATAAAATAAAGTTCTATTAAATCGCACAAGTATTAGAAATTTTAAATGATTTGATGAAATTTATAAATATAAGAATATTGAAATAAATATAAGTTTATTACTGATCCTAATAAAATATAATTTAAATTATTGAATGATTTAGAAATTAGTAATTTGTGATTAAAAAGATTAAAATGATTTGAAATGATTAAAAAAAATGATTTACAAAAAAAAAAACAATGAAATACTAGACACACCCTTTATTGTTAGTTTTGTAAAGAATGATTTATGATATTTAAATTGCAATGTAACGTCAGATGTTAGGTGTCAGATTTTCTACGTGAAAGTTGATAACATATGTTTCGTCCCATTGGACTTACAAAATATACATATCATAAGCAAAGGATAGCAATGTTGAATATATTAGCATATTTGTCCTGTTTCGACGAAAATTTCTGATTTATACTCTTCTGCTCACCCAACATAGAGATATGTAAATATTTTTTAAATTTCTTTTTGTTTTTATTTTTTGTTATTTTTGTTTGGTTTTTTTTTTAATGTTTATGTTCGTACAAATGAGTTTGTTGCAATCTTTTATAAGCAATATTAAATATTAAATATTCAACTAATCGCATATGATATAGTAAATGTAATCCCACAGCTTTTATTTATTTTTATTTATTTATTTATTTATTTATTTATTTATTTATTTATTTATTTTATATATACAAGATTGGAATTACATGACATGAAGGTTATGAAAATGTAAATTGAGAATATCATCGAAAACTTGTTTGACCTTGAGATATTGTGTAAAGAGGAAAAGAAGGAAAGTGATGAAAATTTTTTTTTTCATTTTATTTTATTATAGATTTTATTAAATAAAAATAAATTTTCATAAATTAATCATGGATAATAATTTATAAAAATTAATGATAACAAATGATAATATTAATGAAATCATAACAATGATATTCATTACGTTTATGATAATTTTGTTGATGTAATGGTTTAAACAAATGATTAAAGCAATAATAATTTTCGCAATGACCGCAATGACCGCAACGAGCAAACACTTTCTCTTTTATACTTTGATTAGTGAAATAGTCTAAACATAAGACTGGATAACGTCTTGAAACAGAACTGTCATTCGTATTATTACTTATTACTATTCATTTTTTCTAATTATTATCTATCATTAGTTTATTATCGTCAATTTATTAAAATTTATTCTTTTATAATAAAATAAAATTATAAATTTCATCAAATCGTTTTAAATTTCTAATATTTATGCGATTTAATAGAACTTAATTTTATTATTGGCTAATATACGTAATATGAAGATATCATATTTTAAATCTAAACAAAAATGAAATTAAAATATTCTCTATCGATACTTGTTGATAAATTTTATAATATAACAAAATAAAAACTTTGTCATTCTTTTTTCCTCATATTTTATGTTTCTTTCAAGATTAGATCAGTTTTTGGCGATATTTTTAATTTACATTTGAGTGATCTTCATGACATACTTTCGATCTATAAAAAAAGATCTATATCGATTACATCATCAGTTGAATACCGTTCTTCTTTAGTGAAACAATCAATTGCTTCGCTTCTAACGATTATCTTGTTCTTTTCTTTTTTTTTTCTTTTTATTTATTGATTGATTTATTCATTTTTTAGTAATTGTCATAAGTTCTTATTATAACGTCATAAATATGATACAGTGATTTACAACAATTTGCTAATCATTTTAATGTTCTTTCTACATTACAACAATTGAAATTTTCTCTTGCGTGTGAGTTTATTTTTTATTTTCATTGTTTTTCTTTATTAAATTCAGATTTATGTTTCTTTGATTAATCTTTTCTTTTCATTTCTTTTTTTTTTTTTTTTATTCGTATTTCACTATTTCATAACTCTTATTCTATCCACTTCATCATATCTCACTGATAGTTTAATTGCGAGCAATTCCAAACAATTCGTTCGGATGTTCGTTCGATCGTCTACCGTTTTATCTATCGACGTTTATTCTTGTTCTATTTTCTGTCTATTGATATTATATACAAATACACACACACAAAGATTTGATACCGTACATCGTTGCACGATAGTATTATGGATGGGTGGGGTGACAGAACAACTCACAACGATGCGACGACGTATAATTCCAATGTGAATTTTCACCTCTTCGGAATATCCAGGATGATAAAAAAGAAAAAAAATAGAACGATATTTCAACGGCTTAGTAAAAAATTTCTAATTAACACGAAAACCTAAAATCAACCCTTTCGATGTAAATCAACTTTTATTATTTTTTTGAGTGTTCGATATCGCAAGTGATAATATTGAACGTAAATATATTAGCTTAAAAATATATTAGTTTATTGCTAATGTAATAATGAAATATATATACATTCCAGGAATATTTTACGATTGTAATGAGAGTTAATTTACATCGAAAGGGTTGATTTTAACACTTATGTTAATCAGACATTTTTTTAAGTTATCTCGATGATTATTATAACTCCTTAAAATATTGGATCCTTTCTTTTTTTACCGTTTATATATCGTATTTCTTAGTATGGTGCTTTTTTCTGATAACGAAAATGTTGAAAAGTGCGCGCGCGTGAGAGAGAGAGAGAGAGAGAGAGAGAGAGAGAGAGAGAGAGAGAGAGAGAGAGAATGAGAGAAAAATAAAGAGAAAGACAGAAAGAGATAAAGAGAGATAAATCTCCAGGATCATCTTGGTGAGTTATGGTCGAGATACTCACTTGACAGCGGCACTCTGCTAGTATACACACATACACATTTAAACATACATGAACACATATACACACACACACACACACACAGGCACACGACCACACATGAATATAGAAATACAGAAAAGAGATGCACAAAGTGCAAGTTCAAAAGGTACAGGATGATTCAAGCAAAGTATACGAACGAGTCGGAGAGGAAAGGTGTTAACTGATAGAAAGTTTTATTCAACAAATTTTCTTAAATGAGTATCAAAGGGAGATGTGACTGCTCAAGTATAAAGTCTAGACGACGAAAACGACGATGACGACGACGACGACGACGACGACGACGACGACGACGATGACGATGCTATTGCTGCGAGTGGTTGATAGAAGTGATTCGGTGAAACAAGAGAGAATAACTTTCTCCTCGGAACATCTTTGATATTTCTAATTAGCTGTTGCAATGAGAGACAGTGTGTGTTTGTACGTATGTCTGTGTGTGTATGTATGAGAGAGGGAGAGAGAGAGAGACTACTAGAAATGTACCTGCTCACGATCGTTTAATCAAGGAATTTGAAGACAGATATTTCGGTAGATAGACGAGAAACGAAAGGATGAGGATTAGGAGGACCATCGTAACTAACAAATAACTTTACAGACTCGACCGTCTACTAATTTCATAATTCGACGTAGATATTATTACCTGAGGGAACTCGTAAATGAAAAGTATACAAAGTGTCTCAAGCAATTGGAACACGCTGTATCTTCTAAATGATTGAAAATAGATAAAAATGTTACGTCAAAGTTAAATATCGGATGGTCTATAATGTGCTAATAATTTTATGCACTTTTGTACGACATTGCATCAGCAAAATGTAATCACACTTTTTTTTTTTTTTTTTTTTTAATGGAAACTTATATGTTTGACTATACCAGTTAATGCAGCTTTTTATGCTTGAGATAAGAGTATTAATATACTTATATATGTTTTAAATTTATATATTAGGAAATTATCGCAGCTAAATTTTTCTGAATTATTTAGGTTTGTCACCAAATGTTAATGAACGGGTAATATCATGTGTTATGAATACTTGTTAATTATTAGTGAATTATATGCTTGATATTAGCGATTAGTGTTAGTAGATGGTTCATGTAATTTAGGAAATGTTTAGGAAACTGAAATAATTTAGGAAACATTTGAAAGAGGGAATATTGACTTGATAGAAATTATTTGATAGTGATTAGTAATTCGGTTCATGTGTACCGAAATAATTTAGGAAATATTTTAAAAAGAAATTTATAAAAAAAAAAAAAGAAAAAAGAGAAAATATCGACTAAAAAAGGGAGCGGGAATTTATGACTTTTTTCTGGCCTGTAATTAATTCCGTTAATAAAAAAAAAAAAAAAATCATTAAATATGTCTGCCAATATGTACTGTTAAGAGTGTTTAAACAGATAAATTAATACAATCCGTTATCTTGTTAAAATTATCGATGTTGAATCAAGCAGCAATCGTTTTTTTATAACGTTTGTGGTAGCAATAATATTTTATTATGGTATTATAAAGAATTAAGAGAAAAGAATAAAGAACTTTTAAAGTATATTAAAAAAATAAAATAAAAAAAAAATAAAAACAGTCCTTCTTTAAGGATTTTTTATACTTTCATTTAGTGACTATGTATGAGTAATTGAACTTAACATAGGATTTTTGATAAAAAGTTTTAATAATTTTTTTAATGATTAAAAAATGAAAACTATGGTTTTTATTATAACTTGTGTAAAGAATTATCATATCTTATTATATGTTATATAAAGAAAATGTCCGTATAACAAAGGTAAATGATATAAATAATCGTGTTAAAAATAATCGTGCCAAACTTCTATTCAATAATTTTTAAGATATTCTTTACACCGATTGGAACATAGTTTTGAGATAACGGTGTTTAAAATTAAAAATATTATAATAAACAAAATTATATATAAATTTCATGCTCGATAAAGTCAACTTTATCAATTTTTGTTAAATTCGTCGATTTTTGGAGTTTTCCTGATAAAATGTTCGGAGTATATTCTCGAAGTAAGAAAATATTTCAGAAAAATCGATTTTTCTTTTCTTTTTCTATTTTTTATTTTTTCTTTTCTTTTTTTAACTTTCTAAATACAGATATGCAAATCCTTTTTAAGTACGACAAATGAGAAATTCGAGAGGGTCGCTACCGTATACGAGATCTAGCTATTTATTTATTTGATCTCTCGAAATCTACTTAAAAAAGGATCGTTACTCACGGGATGACTCCAATGTAAATATTCCCGAACGTATACAAGATGGATTAATCGCGAATTACGTTTTGTTTTATGTTTCGTCGATACTTTTTAAATCCTTGAAATATATTTATCTCTGTCTCTTTTTTCTTCGACGTATAAAAAAGCGAATAGGGGATGACGCGTCTCAACGAGAACGATACGTTTTTCCACGTTTCACGTCCGTTTTACGCTCGTTTCTCTCATTTCCTCTTTCCCCTCTTGCTTCTCCTGCTTCTCTTCCTCTTCTTCACCAGCACTACCACTGAACACCACCTCCGATTCATGTTATATTCTTTTCGGTGATGGTTTCATTGCGACCGAGCTTTAGCATCCCTTTATGAATATTTATGGCGGACAGAGTGGGACGAGTCAATTATACCGTTAAACCTACTACTTTATCCGTTATAGCATAGACTTAGAGAGTATAATTCGTGTAGAATCTTTGTTAAGATTAAGATCGATAATCTACGGCCTTATCAAATCTAATTACTCTTCGATAGTATCTTACATCGAAGATGCATAGGATAATAATTCGGTTATAGACATTTTTTTTTTTTAACGCACAGTGTTTTTTTCGGTACATTGTAAATTTAATCGATATATATATATATATATATATATATATATACATATTATTTATATTTTATATATATAATAATAATAATGTTTGTATATATTTTATTATTTATATAGTTTATTATAAATATTATATATATAATAAAAATTCAACATTTTCTACGTTTTCTAATTCGCTAAACTACATCTGATGACAAACTACGAATTGGATTAATTTTATTCAACATTGCATATGGCATGTCTGTCACCGGGAATCTTTTTATTAATAGCTTGTGAACAACCAGGTGAGACAGGTTCTGGTTCTTTATTTTTCTTTGTATCTTCTATAGTCGAATGAGACACACGTTGTTCTGGTTGTTATTCTTGATTTAAGAAAACTGATAATAGACCATCGTCATTAAAAATGATTAATACAATGAATAAAAATCTACCATCTCCATAAGCAGCCGAATTTACATCGTAAGAAATTAATTTTACAATATATTAACTATCCTCGAAAAAAGTCGTGTCATCTATTTCGAAAATAAGGGGGTGGTGATTCACTTAATTTTTTTTTAACAATATTGCAACAATATCTCATCGTACGATTATAAACGTAATCTTTGAATGCTTCATTAATGCGTTATACTTAGTAAAAATCATTTTGTAAATTGTTAACGAATTAAGATTTTAAGAAAAAGTAAAAAATTTGTTGAGAGTATTTACATAATTTTTATATTACGAATAACTTATCCAATTTCTTAACCGAATTCAAACAAATAGTATTACTTATGAGATTCATTAATAATTGTCAGTCCTATTACTAAAATTATCTGAAAATTGGATTATATCTAGAAAATATGACACCAAGTGATCGATCTCGTTTCCCGCAGGACTCATTCGGAATTATCTCAATTACTAACGTTAAGATCAAATATAACAATTTTACGATAATATGTTTCGTTCGTTTGAAACAAACTTTCTATTTATTACATATATATATTATAGTAATAGTTAAGAATGGAAAGTTTTATCGATGAAATGAAAAAGTTAACACCGAGAAATATCAGAGAGAAAATTAAAATATTAAATTTCCATTTTCTTTAAAAGTTCTTTTCACCTTTGATCTCTTTACCGTTCGTTTATTCTCTCATTTATCTGGAAAACGTTCTCGTAATTTCAAAAAAGAATCCTTTCCCTTTCGTCGTATTACTCTCTCTTTTCCTCTTCCTCTTCCTCCCCCCTCTCTTTTTCTCTTTTTCTCTTTTTCTCTTTCTCTCTTGCTGAGTAAAGAAAAAAAAAAAAAGAAATAGTGTTCGAACGTGCCTGTGTACGTTGCTTTGAAATAAACATACGCTCGAACGCCGACGAAACGTAACGTTAGCCGCGATATTACCGCGATGGAAAACGCTTGGGTGCTTGCCAGAACACCACAGGAGTTCCTTCGTACGATTACTATACGTGTATATGTACACACATGTATAGATTTATGCTTCACATGTATGTGTTTGATATATATTTGCATCTGTATATATATATATATGTATGTATGCCTGCATGTGTGTGTGTGTGTTTATGTGTGTGTATGCACGTATGTATGTATGTATTTAAATATACGAACCTTTATATATTTAAATGGATGGATTGTGTAGTACACGAGTACTCGACCACGATAATGCGCTTTAATTTTGTAAAGTACAATCATTACTTTGTACACTCCATTCGAGCACGTGCTCTATCTACGATTCTACACGTGATTTCACTATACAACGAATGAACGTAATAGGTATGCGACTATTTTCTATCGATTTTTTTTTCTCCTAACATTGAACGCCCCCGAAATGACAATATTAAATTTTATGAATTTCATTGGAAACAATTATTACTTGAAAAATTCTTTTATGATAATCTGTCCGAGGATTTTAAATATATACATTCTAATGGAAGTGTAGTTTAATGGTAATAGTAGAAAGTATTATAAAAAGAGATAAAAATATTTGAAGAAAGCTGATGATATATTTGACGTTGATAGGTCGATATGCAGATAAGAATACAAAAAAAAATATTCTTAATAATGTCAAATAATGATTTATTAATTCAGTGGAGAAAATAATCGAAATTTATGTTAGTTCAATCGTTACAAACCTGCTCGCAAAAGAAATTTTTGTCACTGATCTAGTTATCGATAAGCGACATATTTGTTTCTCTTTTCTTTTTTTTATTTACTTGTCGTTTCTTTGACAGCGTAGGAAAGTATGATAAATTCTCTTGTATCTTTTTATTTTTTTATCTACAAAAATTTACGAATGAAAGATAAATAATCAAAGATCCGGCAAAATGATCACTCTAATTGTTCGTTCTGAGACAGAGTATTAAAGATAAATTGTTGAACGTTTAATAGGATATAATAAATTTGTTGTGGAATAGATACAATATGTGATTTTATAATTATCTTGGTATATATATATATTTTTTTTTATATTTTATCGAATCTAATTGATCACTTTACTCGATTACGTAGAAGAAAGTGACCATCAAGCAGCCATTTTGTCACGTGTAAGTTTATACAATGAAATCACGAATTCACTCGAAAGTATAGTTTTATATTTTAATTATAAAATTTATTTTTTTTTAGTTATTTAATTCTTATTATATTTTATTAATGAAATAAATCATTATAAACAGAACAAAATTCATGAATCGTATAAAAGAATTTTGATTAATCTTATTAAATATAGAATAATAGAAACAGAATCATTATAATTATATAAATAGGACAATTGTATCATAATAACAAATTACGAAGTGATTAATGAAAAGAATAAAAATTCACCATTTGTCCAAGCAGTTTGACTTTACGTCAAATTTGATTCTATCGATTGGCCACTTTGTTCTTCAGTAAATCATTAAACTCAATGCGTTTTCATTTGATAATAAACTAATCCTAAATGTTCTATGGTATTAAATATTGAAGGTTTAAAACGTACTCTTTAACAAAATTATTAATAAAAAAAATCTTTTTACATTATTATCTATATTTAACAATCTTAGATATTTATCTTAAATCAATTGTTATGAAAATCACGAAAATCTTTGTAAAAAGAAAATCTATCACTTATCACAACGAGCTCAAACGTCCAAACACAATATTATATTCTATCTACTATATTCTCCAATTATTGTTTCGTATTAATGATCGCTAAGGAAACAGCAGCTCCCTCTAACAAAATGGCGGCCGACAATCACTACTGAAACTCCTTCAAGGATACGATGAAAAAAAAAAAAAAAAGAAAACAAATAAATAACCATCGTTTTGCTTGATAAAAAAAATTATTACATCACTAGGAAGATCGAAGAAAATTGCTAATAAACCGTTTCGTAAATTTTGATTGCGTTTTTTAGCCGTGAAAATTATTCGATATAACTTGTACCACTGTAACGAACTTTCGATCCTTTTTTTTTTTTTTTATTACATTTTTTTATCTCGTAAAAAAAAAAAAAAAGAAAACACAAGAAAAAGGTCCAAAAAATTGTGGCAGAGGAGGAGGGAGAGCAGAGGCGGTTGATTGGTGAATTGTGTCGCAGCACGTGGTTTCTCCCCGACACAGAAGGGTTAATTCGTCGGCCGATAGCTCAGCTCGGTCTACACGCGCTGCTAGAGGAGAAAAAAAAATTTAGGGCCGTTTCATATTCAAATATGCGGAAGACCCGATCGTGGGGTTCGGAAAGGTGAATGACGGGGAAGAGTGAATAGAAAAAGAGAGAGAGAGAGAGAAGGGGAGGAGAAGAGAGACGTAAGAGGGGGTTGGTGATACGGTGGTAGTAACGGTGGTAGTGATGGTGATGATGGTAGTGGTAGATGCGGTGGTTCCGGCTGGAAACAAAAAGTTTTCCCACTTTCATGCAAATCTTGTCCCTATAATTGCCACCGTCGTGGTAACAGCACAGGTTTTCTATTTCTTTTCCTCTTTGTTATCTTCGTAATTCTTTGGTGCTTGCATGGTCTGCTTGGGTATATGGCGTTTGGCTTGATTCTCATAGCTTAACGTAGGACGACCACTAGACTAGAGGAAAAGGACCAACCAACGACGAAGGATCTTCCGGTCGTGTTTGCCTCGTTTGTCTTCCGGCCCGAGGCAGCTGCGTCTGCAATGAGACGGGGTGGACGATCGATCGAGTTCTCTCTCTCTGTCTCTCTCTGTCTGTCTGTCTGTCTGTCTGTCTGTCTGTCTGTCTGTCTGTCTGTTTGTCTGCCTGTCTCTCTCCTTCTCTGTCTGTCTGTCTGTCTCTCTCTTTCTCTTTTTCTCTAACTTGTGTATCCCATTACGGAAATACGTGCGGCAAATCTCTCTCTTTCTCGTTTTTTTTCCTCCTTTTTCCTTTTTTATTTTTCCTTTCCCTCTTTTTTTTTTCACTTCCTTTCCGTTTCCTTTCGACGGTGTTTTCAGGATATGAAAATAAAAGAAAGGAACAAAGAAGAAAAAAAGGTTCGACGTTTCTTTGATCCATTAAACAACCGAATTAATTTTCTCGCGCGTTACTATCCATTCGTTTTTATGTTAATTAATGAATACTAATCGTGTATAATCATAACCTTCGTATGTTTTATAAAATTTGAGAGAAGAAAAGAATGGTGTTTATACTTATAAGAAACAAAAAAAAAAAAAGAGAGAGAAGAAGAAAAATAGAAAAAGAAAAAGAAGAAATTTCTTTAATAATATTTCCTTATGTTCCGTAATAATCTTTGCTTAAATTCCGTAATTTATATCATGTATTACTTATATGTACTTGTTGAAACATTACGGGAGGGATGGAAAAGTGAAAAGTAACTATGGTTAGACGTTATTGAATAGCATTATGAAATGATGTAAAGGAATCTTTGAATTCGTCCCTTTCGTATTTTCTTTTTTTTTTTTTTCATGAAAGAAAAAACTCTCTCTCTCTTTCTCTTTCTCTCTCTCTCTCTTGAATGCTTTGTATGTATTCCCATATAAAAAAAGAAAGAGAGAGAAAGAGAGAGAGAGAGAGGGAGAGAGTGGTGGTCGGACTTATAAGGGGTGGTTTCAAGTTTCGAAGTACCGTCAGTCGGTACGAATGTTTCCTTCATGGAAGATTAACGATTCGTAAGGGTCCCTAAGCTACCGCTAGCCTTTCCTTTCCCTTTCTTTCCCTTCCTTTCCTTTTTCTTCTTCTTTCTTTACTTTACCTTCCTTTTTGCATTTTTTCCTGTTTCTATCCTTCATATCTGAAAGATCTCTTTCGATTTTTGTTTCAGAAGCCGCTAACGACACGAACGACTCCAAAGACTTAAGCAACGTATTGGCAGGGTGAGTTTTAACGACCAATAAAATTGAAAAGAAAAGAAAAGAAAAGAAAAGAAAAAGAAAGAACAAAACAGAAAGAAAATTCAAGAGAAAGAGAAAAAGAAAGATATATATCTTTTAATAATAGCATCGATGGCTCGTGTAATATTCGAACTTTTATCAGATAAGAAGAAAATATGACTCGCTTGGAACGCGTAGGCGCGTTCAAACGTTATAATCTATGTTGGTATTTAAAATTATCGCTCGCTCGCTATGTATGTGCAGTAGGAAAACCGGAAACGATGTATCTAACGTTTTACTGTCGCTCGAGTGAAGCGAGAGTGATAGATAAATAGACAGCGATTATTGCTTTGGATACGTCGAACATGCAAGTGTATTTTCTTTCGCGTCACGTTCTCTGTTTCTATTTTCTATCGGAATTGAAATCGTCGCTGAAATGTTTCTTCTTGTTTGTTCTTCTTTTTCTTTTTTCTTTTTTTTTTTTTTTTTTGAAAATTAACAATTAAATATCATATAAGATCCCTTTTCTTTTTTCTTTTTAATGGCATTTTTTTATAATTTTAATTTATGAAAGGAATTTATTGTCGTTTGAAAAGATTGACTTTTTGATTAGTAATTTTTGAAAATCTTTTTTTCTCTTCCTTGCTTTTATAAATCGATATGTGTATAAAAAATCTTATATCTCTTGAAGTGGATACATGTTTGTAAAATATTAAAAAAAAAGGGGTGGGGGGAGAAAAAAGTATCGTGATGAAATATTGTTTTTGTGAGCTGCAGTGCACTACGCTGTCAACCTATGCTCGTAAAACATTACTGCCCCAGGGCAACCAATTTCCGCTTGCACGGAATACCTTAAATCAAAAATCCCTGTGTTGTCTTAAACTATATGAGTGTAGTTTCAATTGCACGTAGGAGTTGTTCGAAAAATTATTGCATCAAAATATTACGCAATTTTGAAGAAAAATTTCGTTGAGGTTTAAAATTTTTATGTTTGATATTTAGTGCATTGAGAGAATGACAGAAAACAAAAGAAAATAGAGAGAGAGAAAAAAAAGAAACAAAGAGAGAAAATATTCGACATTAAAAATGTTACCAATGAATAATACTTATTAAAAATGTCAGAAGAATCGAGATTCTTGAAATACGAATAAATCCTGAGAGAGAAGGAACATTTCGAGAAACTACAATGTCGAGAATGAGAACATAAATTTCACGGATGTCTCTCCGTTCTCGCTTCGATGACTCGCGTATTAATCACGCGAGAACTCGATGGATCGATTATCGGCTTATCAATGCCCACGGAAACCAGCTTTCGAACGTGTAAAATTCCATATTTTACATTTTATGACGCGTATCGATAATCGTTTAGCGAGCTGAGATAAAACGATCGACGCGTGAAAATTCCGTATTTCGTTGAGTTTCAATGGAAACGAGAAAAAGTATTAAGTCGATGGTTGATGGCAGATCGAAAGTTTTCTTCGAGAATCGATTTCGCGTCGATTAAGAGTGACGAGAGAGACTGGCCGGGAAATTCGAATCGTTAGAACGGTTATAGATATGCTATGACGTTAGATATGGATAGATTATATATATATGTTGAATGTAAAACGTTATCGTACGTGTGCAACTAGTAACGCTCGTATTTCTCTACGTGACGTCCGGATGTCCGGATGTTCACTGAGGACATGTAACGCCAAGAATGGTGACTCGAGCAAAACCACGATATTATTATTGCAGACGTTACCCTACCAGCAGTAACGTACTCATCTACGTTTCACACGTGCGAAGATCTCTTATTAGTATTAATCTCTTTAATCGCATATTTTACAAGCTGGATACTCGAAACGATTTAAATATATCGATTATCTTATGCTACATTGGATGATTACTAATAACTAATTTTTCATTCTAAAAAATTAATTTATCGATTATTTTTTGAAAATTGATCGAAATGATTTAAATATATCGATTATCTTATGATAATTGAACAGTTACTTATAATAACTAATTCTTTGTTTTAAGAAAAAGATTTTTTATCGATTATTTTTTGAAAATATTGTTATATAAAAGTGAAGCGTCGAGGGTAAAGATATGAAGGGTAAAAGGGAGTACAAGTAATTATATTATTTCATAAATATAAATATGATATAAATATAATGAGAAATAGTTTAAATTTAAATAAAGATATTTAGAGAAATATTAGTTTCAATTTAATATAATATTTGCTATGAAATAGGATAATTAATTAATAATATAAATTATTCTTTATAAAAAATGTTATTTTCTGAAAATATTATTAAATAAGAATAAAGGGTAATAGGACAACAATTATTTAATTATTAGTCTACAACAAATATATTATTTAATTTAGATTAATATTTTTTTGAGAATATCGTTAAATGGTATCGTAGAATGGTTTACATGGAAGATATTTAGATGAATATTAGTTACAAAATATTAGGATAATTAGTTGAAAATATAAATTATCTTTTAAAAAATATTATCGATTATTTGAAAATATTGTGAAATAACAATAAAGAATAGGGGACAAGAAAAACAGGGTGTAGGGTAACTATAATTATCCGGTTAGCATTGAAAATACTTAAATTACTATTTTTCTATAAACTATTTGTCTATGTGATATTATATAATATTTTATATTATATTAAAATAATATAATATATTATTAATACAAATTATTAATATTAAAATATTTTAAATAATATTAATTAACGATAAAGACTAGATGACAAAAAAAATAAAGATTCTACGCGCAACAATGACAATTACTTGAACTAATATTTGTGCTAATATTTTTTTTTACAAAATATTAGTATAATTGATTGAAAATATACAATTATTTTTGAAAAAATATCGATTATTTTAGAAAAGATCGTCGAACGATGACGATAAGAATTCTACGAAAAGAAATAAAAGATTGAGGCACAACAAAGGATTATCGTTCGGAGGGTGTTATAACGTGAAAATATTTTCCGAATTCGAGCTGACGAATAAGTACGGTGTTAGTCGTCGACACATCGAACGTATGTGTAACCGAATATAAGGCCGTCGGCATCGCAAAGCGGGAGTGCAACGTGTCGAGTTTCCTAGCGACTCTCCTAATCGTATTTGAGCCTGGTTCGACGTGGCGCGAGAAACTAACACGAGTTAAGCGAGAACAACGTAGTTGTGTCGTCAGGGCTTACTAAAGCGGCAACAGCAGTTGCGATTATTCCAACGAGGAAAAAAAAATATATAAGCTATAATAAATATAAAATATAAAATATATAATAAAAAAAAATATATATATATACAAATATATAAGAAAAAAAAATGAACTTTGATATTATGTTTTCTCTTTTCTTTTTCTTTTTTTTTTTTTTTTTTACAAAATATTATTTTTCATTCTTTTAATTTTTCGACCGAAAATTTCCATTATCAAATTAATTCGAATATTTTCAAACATCCTCTTCGTTCGGATCGCATTGTTATTTTCAAAAACGTACGTCCGGATAATAATTAATCGATAATGCGTTTCGGTTTTAATCCACGTGTATATACGTACATGCACGTATATCATCTATGTACACGTTTGCGTTAAGTTAAATGCGGATAAGCGGTTTCCGAACGATGGCTCGGGATAATTCCGCTATAATGCGATCATTTCTCTGCTAACGTTTGTTTATTTAACGCATTGAAATTCTATGATGCGACTGACGTCATCTATTTCGACCAGATATAAAGCAATTATATATTGAATGGACCACGCCATGCGTATATGGTATATAGGTATGTAGGAGTATTATTACGTAGAAGATGAATAATTCCATTATATACGTTCGTACATTTCCTCTTGTTTTTAAATTTGATACATAAATTTATGTTTATAGATACGTTCGTCGAGCAACGTACTTACGTGTATAAAATTAAAAAAAAAAGTCTGTTTTACATCCATCTTCTATTATTTATTTAATTACGATATTAAAGCCGAAAAAAGAACTTCCTTGAGATTAACTGATACTTAATAATTTTTACAAAATGATTAGAACATTTTTTTATAAAATCTAGTTTTATTTCAACAAAGGAAAAAAAAATAAGACAAACGATTTGAATTCGAACGAGTATTAATACTTTGATCGCAATAATTAATTAATTAATTGTTAAGGATAAATAGAAGGATTAATAATTCATTTTTCTTCTCTCTCTCTCTCTCTTTTTTTTTTTTGTATTAAGGGCCTTGAAACGAACGCAGAAGATGGTCGTTTCTAAATTAAACGAACCATGGAGATATTTACATGTTCTCATTACGTTGCTTCATTTTGTGTACTTAAACGTTAGAGCCTCGTTACGTCGATCAGCAAACACTGTGTATATAAAAAATCAATATGTTCTAACAGTCGCAAAGTTCGTCGTCGATATATATATGTGTGTGTGTAGATACGCACATACACACGTCGAAAGAACGTAGGTTATATGTAACGAGACAAAAAAGAAAACTTTTCCTCGCTCGATATCGAACCGAAAATAGGAAGTTTCTTGTGCCTCTTGTTCGTTTGATCCTCGCGATAAAACCTGTCACACGTCTGATAATGTTCTCTTAAAAAAAAAAAAAAAAAAAAAACCGATAAGAATAAAACGAATGAAATTCACATGTCAAGGTTAAGCTTATTCTATTAAGAAAAAAAAAGTGTAATCAAATTTCTACGACATAAAAATTCTTTTCTAACATGAAAATTGTTTCTCTTTCAATCTGCGAACAAACAAAATGTTTAATCAATTGATACGTTGATAACGCCCGATTGAACATGATTGGACGAGACCTTCTTTTTTTTATTTAAGGATCTAGGTCAAATGATTAGAATTAAAGATTAGGTGAGTTCTACAATATAAGTACGTATAAATATGTTCAGTATACGTGGTCTAATCTTACTTTTTTTCGCCTAATGATGCAAACATTTTCTAAGAATAAAAATAAGAATAAAGAAATAAAGATAGAGTAAAAATAAGAAAAAAGAAAATAAAAATAGAGTAAAACTAAGAAAAAAAGAAAGTAAAAATAAGAAAAATAGAAATGTTATATAAAGATAGGATCGAGGTTCGATTCGTTAAAAAGTTTATTAAAAATAAAAAGAAAAATGAGATACGAAATAAGAACGGACTGTGGTTTTAATTCGATATTATAGTACGTATTATAATAACAGATTGGCGATATTTATCTAATCTGTTTACACTACTCTATGTTTACTGTTTAAAATAATTCTAGAGGAGTAATGTGGTTTGTATTAATATCAGTAATCATTGGTAAGTTGGTTTCGATTTCATATCAACATGCCGCGGGTGATTCTCAGATCGTGTATACGCTAACATGCATTTCATTTACGGTTTTACTCTAACGGGAATGAACCTAGCTAGCTGCTCTATTGGAATATCGGCGATGATTCCATCGCAGAAGAGTTTCGGATCGGTAATTATCAACAATCTGTTCTTGTATTGCCTATCTATATCGAATATAAATCAGTCTGTATTTTTCTTTTTTTCTTATAGCCTAACAATACAAAACATTTTCCAATTTACGTTTATATAAATATTTTTTCTTCATTCCTTTTTAATTTTCTTTTTTAATTTATTTTTATTTTTAATTTTTCCCCTTTTCTTTTTTAATTTTGTATCGTAATGCAGGGAAGAAACCTTGATGACAGCCCGTATATATTTCTTACGAAATATTTTCTGTAACTATAATAAATTTTTATTATCGCGATTATTGCAATTTAATATTAAATACAATAATTTTTCGTAAATATAAAAATAATTTATTTATGAAGTAAAGACGTTCCAAATTATTACCGATGAAACGAGAAAAAATATTTTTTCTCTCGTCGTAATTCGTATCATTTTTGAGGTTATCTTTACATCGTTCTTTTATTATTACATCGTAAAAAATGCTTCCGTGCACCGTAGTGCAGGAAAAGAACAAATGGAGAGGGGGGCATGTATATACGCGCAAATGATACAGTTGTAAATACGATTTGATGAGTCGTGATTAATGCTATACGTTTGTTGTTGATTGCTTGATAATTCATTTAGTAACTGGACTAATTAACTCCGTTTTGATAGCGACTAATTGTCGGTAGTTATTGCTAGGGAATGTATTCAAAATTTTCGACCTGAGTTTGTTTAATCCTTTAGACTTTACGCATTACTATAATAACTTCCTGGTAAATGATATTCAAGGACGAATAGCAGTTATAATAGCTTTCTTTTTTATTTCACAATTTTTTATCTAAATAGTCGTATAGATTGATTTTACAATGTGAAAACGTCTTCGATTTGTGTTTATTTTTTTAAAAGACATTTTAATTCGAAATTTAGTTTAAAAGTGAACTTTGAAATTTCGAAATTCATAATTTCGTGATAACTTATTCTCTCGGTTTGATACATTAATCGAAGCATTTCTTCTCGACAGAGCTGTTCATGAAGTGATAAAGCTTCACGGTTAGTTCGGTCGTAGAGAAAGGATTAAATAATTCCAAATGTCGTTTTCCTGTCCATGCAGTGACCGCATTGAATTATAGCTTAAAAAGAGAAAAGGAAAAGAAAAAAACATATCAAGAGCAATTGATTTTCAAATTTATCTCTTGGATTTTTGTTATCCCGACTTATTACCTTTTGTTATCCCGATTTACGACATTTAGGATTTACAAGAAAAGTCCGATAAATGAATAGAAACAATTGGTAACGAGTCATTGATATTAATTTATTTAAGAATGCTTTTTAAGACCTTTCAAAAGGACCAAGAATCTTGTATTATCAACTATTATCGATGAACGAGCGTCTAATAAAACTCCGAATATTCAAAATTTAGATGACAACGGGATTTCCTCTCATTTCCCCGTAAATTCTATGGAATTGGAAAACTGTTATAATTATTATTAAATATTAGAGTTTAGAGAAAGACCTGTATTATTTCGTTGTACGTTTGAAACGTTTTAACACCATTTTGTGTGTATTACTACGTCCTTCGTCGACATTTTAATCCTAGATGGTCACGTTTGTCTGGCGACGTTTCGATAATCCACCCCACTTACCCACTCGACTTTCAAAGTGTCCCTTCGTCCGAAACCGACTAGGTTTGAAAAGAGGAGAAGGGAGAAAAGGGATCGAACAGTGGTCTCTCTTCGTGGTCTTCCCTTCCTCAATGACGAAGCCCGTCCGCAAAACTAATTGCGTTCGTAAAGGCATTAATATTCCCGTCTGAAATTAATTCTGTCGAGAAAGGAAGAAGAACCATTTTCGCGCCGGATTATTAAGGTTCTTTGGATCATATCGGCACGTACGATCTTTGAGTTACGAATTAAAATTCTTCTTTTTTCCCCTTTCTTTTCTTTCTTTTTTCTTTTTCTTTTCTTCTTCTTTTCTTTTCTTTTTCTTTTTATAAGAACGAAAAGTTTTGTTTGCCTTCTTCCTTCATTTTTCTTTCTTCTTCTTTTCCTTTTTTGGAAAACTTTTTGAAATATTCGTATAATGTTAAGATTAAGAGGAAGGATCATGAGAAATTGTTTTTGAGGGGGAGGAATTATAATCAAATTACATTTAAATTGAATTTCAATATTAAATGGTAATTATGCATTTAATTAAATATGATCCTTGATAAATATTACGAAATAATTAATTTTAAGTAAAGAATTAAATTAAATTATATCCCTTTCAAAGGTTATATTACTCAAATCGATGAAACGTTACCTATTCCTTCCATTCGAAAGAACATGAAAACGCTATGAAAACATCCGTAGAAAGTGTATTAAATTTATTTCTCCCAAGTATCGCCATGTCATTCACGATCATTATGTAAATTATATCGTATTAAAGATACATTCTCATCGTTTCAATTTGATATTAAATATTAAATTGAAACAATGAAATTTTCGATTGAATTTCTCTTTCTTGATGGTTCTTTCTTCTTTTCCTTTTTTTTTTTTTTTTTAATAATAAAGGACAATATATCGCGATGAAATTTTACTTACGACGGTATTAATGCGATTCCTTTTTCTTTTCTTTTTCTTGTTTTCGTTTAATGATCGATTTTAAGAATTAAATTAGATTTGTCATTTGAAGTGAGCCCGATTAATCGATCATACATCGATTAAATTATTTCCATTCGTATGATAATAAATGATAGCTATACTATTATTACGTTTTACGCTGATCTACCAATCTTTTTCGAATTATACAAATTTTTGTGAAAATCATTCAGATCGGTTAAATCGTATGAAAACGCAAAATAGCGATTATATATGTATGGGAGAAAGAAAAATGGAAGAAAAATCGTTGCGCAATTGGTTGTTCTTCGACTCGATTAATATGTACGATCTATTTCTCTCTCTCTCTCTCTCTCTCTCTCTCTCTCTCTCTCTCTCTCTCTTTCTCTCTCTTTCTATCTCTATCTCTCTCTTCTCTTCCTCTTTCTAACCCATAGGAATTTCAATGGATGCGTATGGATATTACGCTGTTGCACGTTTTATCAGCAGGAGAAACAGAGAAAGAGATAAAGAGATATAAAGAGAGTGGGAGAGAGAGAGAAAGAAAGAAAGGGAGAGAGCGAGTCAGTTAGAGAGAGAGAGAGAGAGAGAGAGAGAGAGAGAGAGAGAGAGAGAGAGAGAGAGAGAGAGAGAGAGAGAGAGAGAGAGAGAGAGAGAGAGAGAGAGACAGACAGAGATAGAGGTAGTAGTGGGTAACGCGTTATCGATTTTTGCGGAGGCGCTGTTGGCCCGTTCGCGTGCGCCGTTTATAAACTTTCGTCGTGGATTACACGCTGGCTTGCCTTCGTAAACCGCTAGTGATCGGTCTCTGAACATTGGAGAAAGGAAGAAACTAAAAACAAGAGAGAAGAATCGAAAGGAAGGAAGAAAGAGAAAAAGAAAAAATAAATAATGAGAAGGAACAGACCGAAGTATTACGAGTGAAATGTGATTTCTTAAATGAATTTTGTTTGTTTCTTTTTTTTTCTTTTCTTTTTTTCTTTTCTTCTCTTTTCTTTTGTTATTACAAATTTCGCAATATCCAATATGAAATTTATTATTTCGACGAAAAATGAGTATTTATTTTTTTTTTTTTGAAGTACAGAGGAATATATGAAATAGAAGAAATATTATCGATTTAAACAATCCACGTTATATCATACATTTTGGCGGGAAATGTCAACATTTTTTTTTTTCTATCTCGTGTATAACACGATATAAAGAGTGTTACATATCTTTCATTTTTCCTTTCTTTTTTGTATTTTTAATAAATCCACGAAATACATTATTTATTTAACCTTTAAAATCTATCATCAAATATCATCTCAAGCTAATTTTTTTTCTTTACTTTTAATTAGTAGAATACGTGAAATAATTGATTTCAAGATTTTTAATTACGAGTAATCTCATTTTATATTTTTCATAGTTCGAATAAATATCTTAAAAAAAAAAAAAAAAAAAAAAAAAAGCAAAGAAAAAAGAAAAGAAAAGGAAGAAAATAAACAAATGTTAACAATCTTCATATACTTATCAAATAATAAATATAAAAAAAAAAAATGTTCACTTGAATTGAAATTTCAGCCACGAGACAGTCTTCGTTAAATAACTCTACAGTGTATGATGCATTTACATAATTTTCGAGAAAGCGATAACTTCAAGTATTTCGTTTAATAATGAAGGATAAGCCGTATATGTTCTCCGATAACAGACGCCGTTTTTTACGGCGTATATATTATAAGAGACATTATCGGTTTTCGATTATGCCTTTGTCACGGAGTCAGTCTCGTGCTTCGCATTTCAAGCAACCAGTCGAAGTCGTCGTTTTTGACGCGTTGACGGTGAAATACTATTCGTGAGACGGAATTATTTGCTTTAAAGCGTTCTTCGCGAAACAGAAATACCTTTGCTCCCCATGAAAATATAGGATTTCTTTTCGCGGTTACGTTCCTTCTCTTTTCTCTCTCTCTCTCTCTCTTTTTTTTATTTCTCCTTAGCTCATACATTTTATCTCATTCGGTCCGTTTTAATTTTAATCAATTATTATTTATGTTATTATTATGTTGTATTAAGCTATGGATCAAATATCAATGCATCCACTTTTTCGAGAACGTAATTAGCGAGCATTAGTGTACGATGTAATTTACATAATGAGATGACATTATGCGAATGGGTTGCTATAAATGTCCCCTTATCGTCGTTAAAACACGAAAACTTATGCCTTGTAATGAATCCGACGAAGAAACGAGAATGAAAGAGAGAAAGAGAGAGAATGAGAGGACTCGATGCCTTTACTTACAACATTCTTGTGTTGCTTCCTGTTTCGTGAGCAACCTCTACTTTCTCCTTCTCTTTCTTCTCTTCCTTCTTCGAAATTCACCCTTCGCTTACGACCCTTCCTTCCATCTAGCAATTATACCTTCCCTTTCTTTCGTTTGCTGAATTTTTTTACAATTATTCGGAATAATCTTAAAATTTCATTACTAATGATCCATATAGTAGTTTTAAATATTTATCAAAATTTGTAATTAAATTTTATACACGATTGTCTATAATATTTGTACGTGTATGTATCAAACACACACACACCATACATACGTTTTTTTTTATAATGGTGAACAAATTTATCATTTGAACATTTTTCTTGTTAGTATCGAAAAGACGAAAGTTTCCTTTTTACTGAAATCTTTTTTTTCTTCTTCTTTTTTCTTACTCAAACTCGTTACACGAAGAAATTGAAGAAAATATCGTGGCACTTGCTGTTTTTTTCGTCTTTTCAACTTTCTTACCGACCAATCACCGTTTAGAATCTAATCGTCCTGTTAGGAAACCTTCCTTTCTAAGAAGCAGTGTGCTAACCCTCGAAGTAGTTCCAAGGGTGTTCTGAACACGACGTCGCCCTACGGGAGACCTGGCAGCAATAAGGGCGAGTATCGAACGTTATCGTCGCCCTTCAACCAACGAGAAAATACATCGTCGTCTCCCTTTGACGTATAACTCGAGAAATTCCTCGATAGGTAATTATTGAGGCAACGGAATGCTTAATGGATAATGGAGTTAGTTGAATATTCTCTCGTTATCAGCGAGATATTCATCACTTTCGTATAACTTAATTTTATTATCATCATCATTATTATCATCATCATTATCATCATTATTTTCTTTTTTATCTTCCTTTAATTTCTGAAAATCATCTAATCTTCAGACACCTTACCTGTCGAATTACATACATATACGTCTATGTATATAATTACGTAAATTATATATATGTATATATGTATATATATATATATATATATATATGTATATTTATAGTATACATTAGGTATATATAAGTATATATTAGATGTACATATATATACATATAGATAGGTGTGTATATATATATATATATATATATATATATATATATATATCAATGTGCGTGCATATACAGGGTATCCCAAAACTCATGGATCAAAGAAAAGGAGATGATAGATATAATTTCCATAAAAAAAAAAAAAAAATCTAATATGGTTATTTGTATTCTTATCATTTTCAAGTTACATATATTTATATCATTTCATGCAAAAATCTAATACAAATCAAGCTGAATTTCTTTCGATGGTGCGGATTATGTATCAAAGCGAAAAGAAGATATTTATTTTGAAAATTTCCTTAAAAAAAAAAAAAAAATTAAAAAAGAAGGAGCTTGTTTTATCGTTTTAAATAAACTTCAATTGAAACTTCTTACTTCATTATATTTTTATTGTACTCGAAATCTAGGATTAGTTTTGTAAAATATTATTTTCACGATAACAGAATATTTTAGATAAGATTAACTTTCTTTTTTAAAGTTTTAAATATAAAGCAATTAGTTTTTTTTTTTTTCTATCTCTTTTTCTTAAGGTAGCTATTAATTGCAAAAATTGTTAGAAATTTAAAAACTATGAGGATTCGGATAACTTTTTTATTGGAAATGATCTCATCTATTATCTCCTATGCTTTGATCCATAACTTTTGGAACATCCTGTATGTAAACGAATAATTATATTATTACAATATTACATATATTATACAATATTATACAATATTATAATATTATAATATTACTAATTGTAATATTATATACAATATTACAAATATTAGTATATAATATTACAATTAGTGTCTCCAAATTGTCTCATTTTTTCCTTTTGTGATCAATTTGGATATAAATAATACAAATAAATGAATTTTACTTGACAAATAAGAATTACTTACGTAAGTGTTTAAACTTTTTCAACTTAAAAAGTATAATTATCGATATCGCGAATGTTTATTTATTATGTTCATTCTTCTTGTTCTGCAATTTTATTTATTTATTTATTTATTTATTTTTTTTATTTTCTCGATCGCATTTGTACGTCCGTAAAAAAAATGCAGCCAGACGGAAAACGAAATAAAATTTCGTTCGTAGGGATTTTTGACGGAAGCCACTTAGGAAATATGGATCGATGGCGGCTTAAAAAGAAGAGAGGAGAGAGAGAGAGAGAGAGAGAGAGAGAGAGAGAGAGAGAGAGAGAGAGAGAGAGAGAGAGAGAGAGAGAGAGAGAGAGAGAGAATGTCCATTCGTTTTCAACGAACCGCATCGCGATCTCTCCTTCTCTTGTTTCATTTTAATTCATTCAATATGTTCCCATTCCAGGATTTTTCGACATTTTATGAAAGAAGTCCTTTTCCTATCTCTTTCTATTTTCTATGATAGAAAAAGAAAGAAACGGAGATATCCTAAATGGAATATTTATAATCGAAAATATTCATTTTAATATGTTATTTTATAGTTGTGAACAGAATAGAATATTACCATAAAGCGATAAAAATAACCCCATTCAAATGGTTCCATCCTATATATCAGTATGACTATATTGCATCAGGTACGTTTCATTAGGTAATCACGGTTCAGAGAGACGTTCTATCAATGCATAATTCGTGGGAAAGATTAAAGGGTACCATTTGGAGACTCATGCCAATCGGATGACAAGTTCTAAACCGTCTTATCGTTGATGCGTATTAGTTGGTGTTATCGTTTTACATGACTTTGTCATAGGGTATTGATTTTGCTATGTGACTATGAATAATAATAATAATAATAGTAATAATGATGATGATGATGATGATGATGATGATGATGATGATGATGATGATG
>NC_057691.1:352905-353942 GCF_014466175.1 Vespula pensylvanica | reverse complement strand
TATGTATGTATGTATGTATGTATGTATGTATGTATGTATGTATACATATATATATTTTTAAAAAATTTTTTTTGAGTAGACTTAATGATTAGAAAATTTATTAACATGTTGACTACTATGGTGATCAACCATAACCATCATCTATCTTCTCAGTGTGGGTGATTATAATAGTTACTAATTACAATGTCATTAAATTAAAAAAATTTAGTCAAATATAAGTCGAATGTCACTGATAAAATAATTTTGAATAATTTAAATAACTGGATAATAATGTAAAGTTAAGATTACGATATTAAACAATTAATGGAAACGTATTAAGTACGATTACTTAATTACAAATTAATGTTAATACTAATACTCGAATTTTATACGTTTACGTTATAATATAAATAATTTGGAAGTAATTATTCAAAACAAAATAAACGTGTAAATTCATGCGGAAATAATTAATAGAGGAGTATTAATATTTTTAATACTAATGAAGATTTTAACAAAAACGCAATACGATTTCATTTAATCAACAAATCGATAAAACACGGTCGTGATACGCTGATCCTGATATCAATGTAAATCCTTTTTAATTAACAGAACGCATAGCAATTCTTTTTTTTTTTCATTTTATTTATTCCTCTTTTTTTGAAAATACTTTCAAATAGAATCAAGCATGGGTTAATTTCCAAAGCAATCCAGTTATTCATGATAGCTTATGTGAAGAATTCACACATGGTAGATTTCCAAAATGGGTTTAGACTATCGGTCCATCGTTTGATCCCGAAATTGAACGATTTCCTAAGCTGCAGGAGTCGTAATGTACATATATATGTATTTGAATGCGTATATATGTGTGTGTGTATGTGTGTGAGAGAGTGAATGAGCTTGCAAGCTCTGTTGGTATGTGAAATACGGCTTTATACATTAGGCCTACGTCGCGTAATTATATCCTCTAGGTGAACGACACTGACAATATGGCTTTTCGCAAGAAAGGAGGAGAGAAAGAGAGAGAGAGAGAGAGAGAGAGAGAGAGAGAGAGAGAGAGA
>NC_057691.1:313086-352805 GCF_014466175.1 Vespula pensylvanica | reverse complement strand
AGAGAGAGAGAGAGAGAGAGAGAGAGAGAGAGAGAGAGAGAGAGAGAGACGTGTGTGTGTATATTTGCGTATGTGTTAGGATTTCATCTAATGGAATGCTCGTAGGACTGACGTGTAAACCACGAAACTGACTACGAGTTGTCTCCTTGAGCAGAGGAATATTGAAATCAATTAGTGGATTACTCGGCAAACCCATTATCGAGCTTCGTCGTCGTACGTGAAAGAGAGACAGATATAGACGATTAGACCATCAACAGAATCGATACAACTGGAGATATACGTATTGATGTTACTCGTGTTTCGAGTTTTTCAAAACAAAAAAAATAAATAAAAGAAAGGAGAGTATACATATCTATGTATAGTAATACATACATATTTACTTTATCTGACATTAAGTTCGCTTAATAGTTTATTATTATTCTTTTTTTCTTTTTCTTTTATTCTTTTTTCTTTCTTTTTTTTTTTTCTTTGTATGAATTTTAAGGACGTTCAGTGAAGTGGAGATTAATTCGAATTTGCGTGATAACGAAAAGATGTGAGTATTCGCGAACGATCAAAACTAGGTGCATAACGTCTTCCAATAATAAGAGATTACTTATCGAACCGTAATTAGAGAATTATGTTGGCTCTCTGAGGAATGGGGAGGGATATAAGCGATGATAAATTAAAGCGACGGCATTGTGTTCTCTTCTGTTCGAGGGCGCGATTAGCGTAGCCATATTCTCGTATCTCTTCGATCCGACATCGTCCGAGGCTTATGTGGCTTACGTTTACGGTTTCTATGGACGAGATAAATTGATCGCAGGAGAGAAAGAGACAGAGAGAGAGTGAGAGAGAGTGAGAGAGAGAGAGAGAGAGAGAGAGAGAGAGAGAGAGAGAAAGAAAGAGATAAGCGATCGGTTAAGTTTTATCGATAGGAACTTCGTAGGGACGATTTAAACTCTCGGAAGAAGATAATTTATTGATCCCATGAAAGTCTCTATTGAGCCTCCATCGCAAATATCCTTCGATGTCGAAGTATTTCGATCGGATTATCAAACAAATTTCATGATTAGATTCTTTGAGATAATAAATCTGATCATAGTAGAAATAAATTGTAAAATTAAATCGGCGTCGTTGATTTAATCGATTTTTATAACTGTAGAATTAGTTCGAACAACACGATCATAATCTTTAATAGATGTTAAGTGTGAAATAAAATCTCGAATGGATATAAACAATGAAACAAAAATTATCAACGAGAGCTAGGATAATTAATCGTTTAACTTTGACAATTATGATAAAATATTATCGATGTAAATGGAAAATCTTTTTACGATGATTAGTTTAAATCTCGGTGAGTTGTCTTTAATGTTCTTAGGAATATAAATTTATGTAGACTCGGTTGGAATCGAAGAAACGTTTTATCCTTTTCGAAGTCGATATTTCATGGTTAGTATCATGAGAAAGAGAGGAAGAAAAACTGAGAAAGAGAGAGAGAGAGAGAGAGAGAGAGAGAGAGAGAGAGAGAGAGAGAGAGAGAGAGAGAGAGAGAGAGAGAGAGAGAGAGAGAGAGAGAGAGAGAGAGAGAGAGAGAGAGAGAGAGAGAGAGAGAGAGAGAGAGAGAGAGAGAGAAATAGAGAATATAGTAGATTGTCGGGCACGCGAACCCAGAGAGAGAGAATCGTTCGGAGTTTACAAGAGGATGAACGTCGAATTCAGGATAGAAATGGCGGCGGATATATTCTGACCGTGCCACTACTGCCAGCTTTACATTCCCGCCGTTTTAGTACTCTATACGGCAACGTGGCTATATTGATTGAAAGGGTGAGAAGGGGTGGTGAGGTTGGAAAGGGGATGATGCTGAAGGTTTAGACGCTTACTTCGAAGCGGAGGGTGCACAGAGATGGTAGGACAACGACAACTACAACGACAACGACTACGACTACGACAACGACTACGACAACGAAGAAAGGGTGAGAACGGCAACAACTTCGTTCGGTGTCCATCGACCATTGTCGTCCATTTATCGTAAGAGTTATTGTGAAGGGTTTACTAGATTTATCGATGAAGAACGAATAAAGAAATATTCGATAATGTAAATTCTCGATCGAATTTCAATTTGCTGAAAAATTCATCGGTTTATTTATTACTACAATCTTGTCCACCCGATAGATCACTGATCGTAATAATTTTTAATCAAGGAGCTTTCTAAGAATAAAAGGGGAATTTTTTATTCATTCGATCGGTACTTTCGTTAATTAATGATAAGTATTATGTGAAATTAATTGTTAGTATAATCGGGATATATATATATATATATATATATATATACACACACGCATACATATATGAATATTTTATAATTAGTATAAATAATTAAGTATCAGTTGTATCGTCAGTTTATATTACATTACTGATATTTCATTATAAATTAACGAAACATTTGTTTAAATCTAATAAATAAGAGTCGAAAGATATATTTGGTATTTTACGTGTTTACGTCAGTCAACTTAGAATAATTTGGTAAAATACGAAAGTTTGCGATATTTTGCTTGTTAAATGTAAAGAGGGAAAGAATAAAACCGAGAAATAAAAAGATCTATAATCTTTGCGTTCGAATGTCTCGCTCCGTTTGTCAAGAAATATTTTTTAGTTAATCTATTATGTTACGTTGTACTGTGCTCGATAATAGTGAAGTAGAACATCATATTTACCTCTCGAGGATAGACGTCTATTTAGCTTTTTCTTTCTGTGTATGCGTTCGAAACGGTATCTGCAGAATCTCTTTCTGTTCTTTTGTATCTTTTCAATTCGTTTCTTAAGCCATCATCTCTCTTCGAGATGCCTTTAACTTTCTTCTCTTCGTTCTTCGATCGACGAAAGAAATAAATAAAAGACGAGACAGAGAAAGAGAAATTAATGTGGCGTAATGGTATTCTTCTTCTTACAATTTTTATTCAACGAGTTGCTTTCATTTCCAAAGTTACCGTCTCTGCAATTTCTATTTCCTTTTTTTAATTTATTTATTTATTTACTTATTCATTTTATTTCCTTTTCTTCAATTTCTCATTCGTTTTAAAAAACGAATAAGAGAACTAATTTCTGAACGACGATAGATATTCGTCTACTCGGTTCCATTTCCTCCTGTTACTCTCTCTGATTACTCATCACTGATTTTCTGTTTTTTTTTTTTTTTTAACTGTAGTCGAAACTGAAACGTATATATATTCACCTGCTACGTTCATTCGTTATATTTATGATCAACAATCGAATAATGATCGAAAAGAAAATATATCTGATGCGAAAAATCGATATTTATTATTTCGCGCGTGTTTCTGGATTTATTAAGTAAACAAAAACTGGGATATAATTCAAGGGAGAAAGAAAAAGAGAGAGAGAGAGAGAGAGAGAGAGAGAGAGAGAGAGAGAGAGAGAGAGAGAGAGAGAGATTACAATGTTGGAGATTAAGAATAAAATGATTGAAAAATGCAAAATTAAATCGGCATCAATACAAAGAAGTTGATTAAAGTGATAAAATAATGCAAATAATGCTAGGCATGAAGTTAAATAGAGAACAATTAAAAAAATAAAAAAATAAAAAAAATAAACAGAGAAAGAGAGAGAGAGAGAGAGAGAGAGAGAGAGAGAGAGAGAGAGAGAGAGAGAGAGAGAGAGAGAGAGAGAGAGAAAGAGAGATATGCAAAAATTACGAAAAGAGGTACTGGGTTGACAACTATGTTTTTTTTCTTTTTTTCTTTTGTCTTTTTTGTTTTTTTATTTCTTGTTTCTTCGAATAATGGCCCGAGGGAGATCCGATTTCATTGAAAGCGAAAACTCGTGAGCTTTTTACGAGATCAAAAGAAAAAAAAAAGAAATGGAGAACTCTCGGTCGACACTTCTCCACGGTATTTCATTTTGCTTACTACGAAATCACGATTTAAAGCATTCGAATGAATGAAAAACTACGGATGAATAAATAAAATTGCGTAAGATTCATAGAAACATATAGTACAAGTGGTAATATTTTTTACGAGGGTGTATACGTTTTCATTTTTTTTCCCTTTTCTTTCTTTCTCTCTCTCTCTCTCTCTCTTTTTTTTTTTTTTTATTCATTTCACGAAAGAGGATTATAATAATCATTGTAACTCAAGCTTTCAACATATGCCAAGCTGCGTATATGTCCGGTGCGCATGTATTTTATGTGTGAAAAAAGCTTCGTGTGTTTTAGGAATGCGATGTAAAAAAAACCTCTGACAATCTCGAAGCGCGATAAATGAAAAAGAGAGAAACAAGAAGATAGAAAGAGATAAATAGATAGATAGATAGATAGATAGATAGGGAGGGAGAGAGAAACAGAACGAGAGAAAGAGAAAGTTTTAAATTAACACTAGACGAAGGTTTTCATCCTGTCCTTAACAATTTCGGAACGTTCGTGCTATTACAAAAAAAGGAAAAATGAAAGAAATGAAATATGTTTTAAGAATGATTCGTATTCTTAAAAAGACAGGAATTAATAAAAGCTATTAATACAGAAGATATATAATTATTTAATGGTTCCATAAAAAAAAAAAAAAAGAAAAAGAACGACGAGGAAGCTTCGAATTAATATTTGGCTTCTCGTGCCGAAAACTTTTTTAGCTAATGACTTGGAACTATTGAAAGAAAAAGAAAAGGAGAAGAAAAAATAAAAAATGAAAAATTAAAGACAAACAATATTTCTTCTAGAAACGTAAAGAGCAAATTATTAAAAGTGGTACAATAATGCAAATAATGTTAGATATGAAATTAAATAGGGGATAAATGAAAAAAAAAGAAGAAAAAAACGAAAAAATAAAGAAAAAGAGAGAGAGAGAGAGAGAGAAAGGAAGAGAATATTAACTTATTATTTAACATATTAAATCTCACCGTTTGATAAGGAGAGAAAATAGAATTTTTTCTTTCTTTTTTTTCTTCTTTCCTCTTTTCTTTTTTTTTTGAGAAATTGGCGGGTCGATGAAAATAAATTGCCTGTAGGTTGGTCGATCTTGGTTCTGGATTACAACGAAAATGTAGGTAGGTTGTAAGCACGTTTATATTCATTAACGTGTCTTATCCAACTATAGTCCTACCGAGTCGACTAGATTTTCTTCCTTCCCCGTGTATACAGTCTGCACTTTCTCTCTCCTATTATCTAACCCTCCCCAAAAAGTAGTTAGTTAGCTAGGTAGCTAGCTAGCTAGCTAGCTAGCTAGCTATCTAACTAGCTAGCTATCTATCTATTCGTACCAAGGGCACTATGCTTTAACCGAAAGGTCTGCCCACAAATTTCGTCGTCGGTCCGAAACGGCCGACCTTAACGATATTCATTCCTAGCATTCGAAGCGTGAAAACGTGTCAGCGAAATTCACGGAGCAGAGTAGATAGATAAATAGATAGATAGATAGATAGATAGATAGATAGATAGATAGATAGATAGATAGATAGACATATAGGAATAGAAAGAGAAAACTTGTTCAACAGGAGAAGAGATACGGGGAGAGAAAGAGAGGGAGGAGACAGGAAGAGAGAGAGAGAATGATATATATATATATATATATATATATATATATATATATATATAGAGAGAGAGAGAGAGAGAGAGAAGCAAGCAAGCAAGCAAAGCAACATTCGAAAGCCCTCGAAGCGTTCCCCCTAACCCCAAACCGAGGCAATCTACTCTTAGTGTGTGGTCGTAATGCATCGGGACGGTTCTAATGCGATCCCATATTCCTGACGATTAACCAGGAACGCCGTGATCACTATGTCGCGGCGTCAGGCTTTCGTATTGGTACGTTCGATGGATTCTCTGCGTCGCTTGAATGCTTTCGTATGTCTATTCCAACCGATAGGTCCATCTTCGGATTATCCCGTAAGAGATGTTTTCAATTCAATTGTTAATTATTTAAATTATTTATTAGATATTTTAAGAACGTTTCATCGAAATGATTTTTCTATATAGAAATGTTTCAGTTTGTCTCAATGATCGACTTTCAATTTATTACTATAGATTTTTTTTTTTTATAATCGTGTCTATGTATTTTACGATGAAGTTGTTTTTATAGATATGAGCTCGGAAAAGTTGTTAAATAACTTCGCATTATTCACCAAGATAACAGCAAAATACCAACTAGACAATCTTAATGTAATCCAATAGCACGATAACTTCGACGATTAAACGGCCAATGTATAGTTAAAGCTTGTTAGGTTTCCTGTCTATTCTCCTGGCCAATCGTACGCTTGCAAACAGTGTATAGAGATCTCTGTCTGGGGATACTAGAATGCAGATAACACTGACCTGGCGTCGTTTAATTAGCACGCCAAACGTGTATTCAGCACTTGTTTGATCCTTACGTTCAAATTGAAACTCTTTCGTAGTTATACGTTTACGGGTTGATCGTTTATCGATAATTAATTATTATCCAATTATTTCGTTGTCGCATCAATTGAATCGATATAAAAAAAAGAAAAACAAGAAAATGAAACAAGCGGAGTTGTCCGTTGTCCTTTGAAAAAAAAAAAAAAAAAAAAAAGAAAAAAAAAGAAAAATAACAAAAATGAGAAAAAAGATATCAATAAAAAGTTCAAATCAACATACGCTTTTATATTATACGTTTTATTACGAACGTCTGCTTTCTTATTTATTTATACTTTAACGTTAAAAAAAAAGAAAAGAAAAAAGAAAAAGCGAAAAGAAAATTTATCTCTGACAATTATTTTCTTGCTCCCTCGTCTTTTACACGTTGATTCTTCTTTTTCTCGATCATGTCGGACACGATAACGAAAAGATTAATAAGCGTTTCTCCCCCCCCCCCTCTCTCTCTCTCTCTCTCTCTCCCCAGTATTATCCATTCGATAGATCAAGATTTATTATAAGATTTTTTTTCTTTTACTTTTCGTTGTTGCCCGAGCACAGGTGCTACGTTAACGATGTCAACGTAAAATAATTCTTTCCAGCAGCTCCGTTAACTTCAACCAATAACCCTGTCTCACGTCGAACCTACGTTCTTGCTCACTCCACGTTCCTATAAACGCGCGCGCACATGCGCACATACATACACACACACAAGAGTATATATATATCTATACACTGTTGTTAGCCATCCAGCCCAGCCTAGCCTACTGTCTCCTACGGCTAACGGCTAGCTTTATTTCTGCAGAAGCTTCTCGTTGAATTTACGAGTCTCATGGACCACCGAGAGATCTCGTTCCGCTTCCGGATACGCTTCGATGCACGAGACACCAGCTGTATTCCTGGCATCCTACGTGTCTATAGAAACTATACTCCCAACCGGTCGGTTCTATCGTTCTTCTCTAGTTTTATAGTTAATACGAGAGATCGATCGGACCCCTGATAAAACTCCTATCGATGATACGTCGGAGTACTAGTTTTTATTATTTTCTTTTTTTTTTCCATACTTATTTCACGTTCGAAAAAATTTTTACCCATTGTTTCGTCTCGTTCGATTGATAATCTTGATATTAATATATCGAACACGAACTTGGGAGAAGAAGGGTGAGAGGTTCCGTACAGTTCGCTGATCAAAAATAATAATCATAATGATGAAGACGATTTTTATGATTTCTGTTCTTTTTTTTTTTTTTTCTTTTTTTCTTTCTTTTTCGTATGTAATTCTTTTTATTAATAAAATATCATTGTATGTGTGTGTCTTATTGCGATAGTATTTTGAGAAATGTTTTTTAACGGGAAAGATTAAAATAATTCGTTATCTTGTTGGAGTTATTAAAAATTGGATAAAGGAAAGTCAAAAAGCTTTTAACTAATCTTCCGTTTAAACAAAAGGAAAATAGAAGGAGTCTTTTGCGAAAACAATTTTTAATATTTTCATTTAATAATTAAATATGAATGATCGGTATGATTGAAAAAGACTATGTAATGATACTCTTTTACAGCAATAACCATACCAAAATTTGATTCAAGTTTAGTACTTTTCAAAATATCGTTTATACCAGTTTGGAAAGCGTAGCTTTGAGAAATCGGCATTTTAAATATATATAATTTTCTATTTACCAAAGTCGACTTCAAACGGTTTTAACTTCGTCAATTTTGGAAATTTTCTGGTGAAATATTTATTCAAAGAACATCCTTAAAAGAAAATATTATCGAATAAAGATATTTTTGAGAGAACCGACTTTTTTGAACTTTCTAAATGTACGTAATATTAAAAACAAATTGACATTTATGAAATAAAATTTTTTTTCCGTATATTTTTAAAAAGTTTCTCGTGTTGAATCTTTTACAGTATCTTGCTGTATAACTTTAAAATCAGATGATTTTAATATTTGTTAAGTTTTATTTCATTTCATCGTGACAAATTTAATTAATAATTTTTAAGTATAAATCGTATTTAATATATACTATATTTGTAGTATAATTATATTCTTTATGCTAACAAGGTAAAGCATATAAATTTTTCTAACCTTGATATATATTATAATACCATCCTCCTATTAATCAAAGGTAAAGTTATTTGTTTAACATTCAAACATTTGCTAAAAAAATATTAATTTAAACTTTTCGTTTACATTATCGATGTGGAACGACATTTACTGAAGTGGTTATCATAGCTAAGAGCAAAATCGACGAATACATTTAAACTTTTGCGTATTCAGATTTTATATATATATATATATATATATATATATATATATATATATATATAATATATATAACATATTCATAGAGAATGTGTTTCTGCTACATATTTCGAATAAGAAAATTTACAAATTCAATTTGTAAATTTATTAAAAAAAAAAAAAGGAATTAATATATTCAACAATAAGTTTTTATTGAATAATTAAATATACTTATTTAATATTTATTTGTTCGTCATAATATATATGTATATATGCATTGAAAAAATTATAAATATTATAGATTTGTTTGATAAATTATAAATGTAATGATTTTGTCGAAATTTTTATTTCTATTCTACAATATTCTCCATTACAATATTAATCTGTTGTACGATCAATTACTAACGGTCTCTTACAAAGTTTTTTCTCGAGAAGAGGATTAGTTTTTGATTCAGTAATTCTACTTAATTGCGAGAATTACCTCCAGGAAATTTGAACATTAGCCGTTAAGTATCGAGCTATAACTAGCGCTAGAGTCCTATGATGTGTTGTGTGTAGTATTATTATTACACTAGTGCAAAAGTAAAAGAAAAAAATGCAGGATCCAATTATAAATAAAAATTTTTCGAAATCCATCTCAGAAATGGAAAAGAAGAAACATAAAAAAAAAAAAGAAAATTTTAACAAAATCTCCAGTGTATTTTAAGTGATTATTCGAAGGCAAAAATTTTATTATTTTATTATTTATAATCGATACATAGAACGAAATACCTGTCTTTTTTTTTTAATACCGAAATATAAATAAATAATAATCGGCTGAAGAAGTAGACCTTGATAATAAAGTAATATGATAAATAAAATAATGATAGATAATGATAAATAAATATAATAAAAATAAGATATTGGTAGATAATGGTAAATAAATGATAGTATAATATTGATAACAATGATACTAATAAAAGAATATAAAAAAATATGTTTTGAATTTTTTGCTAATACCTTTCGTATATTTTTTTCCTCTCTCAAGAGTATTAAGGTAACTCTTGTCATAAGTATAATTACAATTATTGTGTTAATTGTGTTAATCGTAATTAATGTTTAGCAACAAGATTAGCAAATTTGGAGATTTTAAGCTTTATGAGAAAATACAACGATCTTATAATAATGTTCCATAAAAATAGGACTGTTGCTTTAATAATACAGATGTATTTTAGAGGAGGACTAAACTGATTTAATAATTTATGATAAAATTATCGAAGATTTAAAGAGCGTCTTACAATATTAAATTAATTTCATTAAAACGTAAATACTCTTTATCAGTTTTTCGATGTTTATTCCTTAATAAAAAATTTCATCAAATGGTTACAAAATCAATCTGCTTAATTGGCAGGAATAAAGAGAAATAATTAGTAACAATATGATACCATCTATATAAAATCGTTTGGTAAATATGGAAGAGAACAATTAAACGTGATATTAATAAACGAATTTTTATGACGTTGTCATAAAAATAATTTATATAGCTACTATATGATATGACAAAATAAATAGATGATAAATCATTATTTCTAATTATAAGTGTTAACGATGTTTGTTTCTCCAATTGTTTCTCTAATTATTTCTCTAATTAAGAGTATTGAAAAAAAAAATTTGCATGTGTATATGTAAAAGTATCGGATTTATACATTGCAAATTAATTTGCATATATAGTATTTTAAATGTTTTTTATAATAATTTCGAAAATTTTGAGATAAATATCAAAGAATAATTGAAATATCTATGTATCCATTTAAAAATAATATTTTTGATACAATTATAATATTAATTTTTAATTTCGTTTAATATTTATTTGAAATTTTCTTTTTATTATTAATCGCTTAACTTCTCGTTAAATGCGATGATTATTTTTTAATAAACTTAACGATTATATGATAATATTGTTTGTAATATGTCGTGCAATGACATTCTTCGTATTAACGCAAATTATGTAAACAAAAAAAGAAGAAAAAAAAAGGAGAAAAAAATATGAACACGTAAAAGTTTAAATGCTGTAGTCGGGTTGGTTTTGCTCATGGCTACGACTGCTACTTTAGTAAACGTCGTTACGCATCGGTACATAATGTACACAGAAAGTTTAAACTAATTTTTCACGCGAATGCTTGAGTGTTAGGGCAAATGGCTGTTACCTGTGATTAATGGGAGGGTGGATACTTACTACAACATATATCAAGCTCATTGAAATCGACTGAAACAATTTATGAGGTTCCCTTTATAAGTGGTTTAAATTAAATTAAATAATAATGATAAATTATATATAATCTTTCTGCACGTACGCACGCACGCGTGTTTAAAAGTAAAAGGTATTATTTAATATAGTATAATAATACTTCGTATACACATTATACTTGATTAGGCAAAATGACGAAGATCGATGAAATTAGAAAATGTTTTTTCTAATAAATAGTATATTAAAGTATAAATTTATAATCTCTCTTTTTAAGAAATTTTGTAATCCTCTTTTTGACAGAATTTGTAATAAAACAAAGATTTTAATAATAGATTAAATTAATTCAGAAAACCTGGATGAATGTAAATTAATGGTAAACAAGTGCTTTTTTTTCGATAAATACTTGTTAACGAATATCTCTGTTGAAGTTTTCAAAATTTGCTTTCGTTTAAATTGATAAATAGATATTTATAACAGGTGCCAATATGTATTTATAAGGATTTTAATAGGATAGATAAATTTCTAGAAATTTTGGTGTATAAATCAACGATAAATAAGCGTATTTTCGGTATCTCTTTTCGTTAAGTATGATTTAGGAATATTTCTAATCTAATTTTTCGAATTCCTTTAAGACGTTTCTCAAAAAAAAATGTTATTATCCTTCGTTTCTTCGCATATATAGACGAATGATCAAAGATTTAATTAAATATTTATTAAAGTACTATTACCATATGATGTATGTGTGTGTTTATGTGCGTGAAATAAATTCATATCATTATTGAATATTCCTTATACATATTTTAACTTATATATATATATATATATATATATATATATATATATATTTAAAAATTTCATACATGTTATATCATAAAGATACGAAAGAATTTATTGTTTTATTATTTATATATATATATCTATATAATACATCATTTTATTAATCATTATTATTATTTTTCATAATAAAAACTCGAAGATTTAATATAGACTTGAAATATCATCAACATGTATTATAATTATCATATATGTGTATGTATATATATATATATATATATATATATATATATATATATATGAGTACACACACACACACACACACACATATATCAATAATTATATAATTATAAACGTATATATTATAATCGCCTTATTAATAAGACATTCATTAATATCTGATATCTTTATATACATAAATAATTAACTAATCATAAGATATAAATTAATAAGACAATAATTAATAAGGCATAAATTAATATTTAATATCTTTACACACATACATACATACATACATACATACATATTTCTAAACACAATTAATATAAAATAATGTATTATTACTTCGTATGATATTATTTTCTACTTTCTTCCCTCTTCTCTTGTGTTATTCTTCTTTATTTTTTTTATTTGTGTAATACGCACCATTCCAATTCTTATTCATAACACGTAGTTTACCGAACGTGCTCCCTGCGTTGATTTGGTATCGTACCGCGTGAAAAATCATGGGTGACATCTTTTGTCGTTTATTTATTTTTTTCTTCTTTCTGTCTTTCTTTTTTTATTCCTTCCCTCTTTATATTTGTCAAAGGGGATTTGAACAATGATGGTAGACCAAGAGAAAAAGCGTAGAATCAGAAAGAGTGTCTTGCACTTATCCCTTTTTCCGTTCATCTTTATCATCTTTATCTTTCACTTGTTTACCAGACTAAATCATATCGTAGGGTTGAAAACTAGGGAGACAGACAGCCCTCTTTTGCCAGACTGTGAATCATCTTGCTTAAAGAACGTCGAATCTTTTACTACCCCCCCCCCCTCCTCCTCCTCCTCCATCCCCCCTCCCCCGAAATCTCTCCCCCTCCTCCCACGCTTAGATCGTGCTCCAAGTGACGTCGTGGGGCTATAAAGTGCAAGGGTATGAAAGTTTTATCGTCTTCTTCGTTGAGAGGAGAAAAGAGAAATTTTCGGCAGGCTCTTTTGGGATTAGTCAAGTGATAGTAACGACTCCGTCTTCTTAAAAAATTCACAAGTTTATTATTTTGTTTCGTTATATTTTATTGTACTTTATATTTTATTATTGGGCTAATAGGGAAAATACTAATTAAAAAAAAAAAAAAAAAATTTTTTTTAACTTTAATAAATGAACTGCTAAACGAGTTTAATTGGATTTTTTTATAGTATTGAAAGGAACGTATGTTTAATAAGTGGAATGTGAATAATGCTATATATATATATATATATTTACAAATATATATATATATGTATGTATATACATATATATATATATATATATATATATATATATATTTGAATGTTTTTATCTTACGTATTTCGTAGTATAATTTATTTTGGAATACATCAGTTTTCTTCTCATATAGTTACTTTGGACAAAGAAATATCTGTAGATATCAGTATACACGTAATACATTCTATAGTACATTCTATTGTACAATTCAGATAATGTTCTTTATAACAAATTTACATAGGATATATTATTTCACATATTTAAAATATTTTTTGTTATCTACCTTATATATATATATATAGAGTTTGATATTTTAAGATCTTATGGTATTTATTGATATGAGTAAAAAATGTCTAATAAATACGGGCACTGAAGAAATCAACCCTTTCGATGTAAATTAACGTGTATTATGTATAAACATTCGATATTGTAATCTCTTGATACCGTATTGTTAATAAAATTAATAAAAAATGTCAAATAAACGTGGATCCTAAAATCAATCTTTTCGATGTAAATTAACTTTTAATATTTATGAGCATCCGATATCGTAAGTATGTAAGTGTCTTGACAACATATTGTTAATAAAATCGATAAAAAATATCTAATAAACATAGGTCTTAAAATCAATTCTTTCTATGTAAATTAACTTCCGTTATTTATGAATGTTTGATATAGTAAGCGAGGTTTTTAATAACATTTTGAATGTACACAGAAAAACTTGCTTAGAAATATATCAGTACAAGGTCGTCAAGATAAATGTATTATTTAAAAAGCAAAAGCTACTATTAATAAAAAATATTATTAATGTAATATTATTAATGAAACATGTGAACGTTCAATATGTTGAACCAGAAAACTTACTTATATATATAAATATAAATAATAAAATTAAATTATATCGAAAGGATTGATTTTAGGGGCCATAATAATTAGGCTTTTTCACTAATCTCGGTGAGTACTATAAGCTTTTAAAATATCCGATCCTTTTATCCAACTCTGTATATATATATATATATATATATATATATATATATATATATATATATATATATATATGAATGTAGGTATATGTATGTATTGATACTTAATCGCCTGGAAATAATCCTTATCAGATAAAATACCTTCGTGATTAACAAAAATTTCAAAAGAAATATTTCCCATAAAAATTATTATTTATCCATACGTATTAAATCGTTTAAATATTATCCATACAATACGAGTATCAAAGATGTACGATATTAAGAATGAATTGCGTATTAGCTAATTTTCTTTATCAACAATTCATCTTCGCATCTCGTAAAAATACTCATTGATTCCCTTGAAATGGGATGAATGTAGACGAAATTAGAGTTCGATCGTACATTCCACGTAAGTATACTTACACATATCAATCATGCTGCCTCTCCGTTCATCAAGAGAAAATAACATCGTGAGAAGGTAACGTGATCTACTCGTACTTTCGGCTCGTTATAGTGTAAGTGAATATGTTCCTGTATATGTGTGTGCGGTACGTGCGTATACGTGTACGTGCACGTGTGGAAAATTGAGGGTAGTGCGTGTTTCGGATCGAATTTGGTGAATCAAATAAAATCAGAGGGTGGAAGAAGCTCTATCTATCTTTCTCTCGTCCTTTTGTAGGATGACTCATCGTTTGAGGGGGTAACACCTACCACTCCCACCCCCATTCCCACTCTCACCCTCGTCCCGTTAGAAAACTTTCGTTTTCTCTTCGCTCGATCGTTTTCCTCCCTAGTAGCTTTCAGCAAAGAGCAATATGATTTAAGGAGTATCTCAAGTCGACGAATAAACGAAGCGCGCTTTTTAAATAAGCATTTCTTATGATGATTGTACAAGGAGAGAATGCATTTATGTTTCTTTTTTTTTCTCTCGTTCGTTGTTTGATATTTCGTTTCATATGTACGTATGGCTTTCTTTCTTTTTTTAAGAAAAATAACATTATGATTTAAGGTGTGAGACTTGACTATAGAAAATTTTGTGAATACTCAAATATTCTTTTATATATCGTATCAAAATTTAAATGTATATTTTGTGCGTGTATGGGTGTACGTCTGTGAACAGATCGTACCATTTAAATACCTACAGTTGAATAGATTGATTCAGAAATTGTATAGTAAAACATTTTTTATACAGGCACTTCCAATGAGAATTCACATGTAATATCAGTTCGATTCGAGTATTTGAAAAATTGAGCAATTAAACAAAAAAGAAAGAAAATTGAGAATACAAATACTTCCAACAAGGATATACGAGTAATTTCAGTTCGATCCGCGTATTTGAAAAATTGAACAATTCATAAAAAAATTAAAAATACAACGAGGAGAGTCGAAACTTTGAAAGAATATTTAAAATTATATCATCCATTAAGAACCATGAATATTTCCAATATTTCTTTTTTTTTTTTTTTATTTATTTTTCTTTTTATTTATTCATTTATTTATTTTCGGCTCTTGGCGATGAAAATACATGTGACAGAGAAAAATTCAAACGCAATTATAAACGCATCTTTTAACTTTTCGGATTTTTAAAATAATATGGGCAAGTAAGCGAGCACTGTGTATGAAAATGAATGAAACCATAATAAATGTCATCATAATCTTTATCAGAATACGTTCGAAGTTCTCGATATTTTTAACGTGAACGATGGAAAAAAGCTTTGTGAAAATATTTTGCTGCTATTTTTGTTTCCTTTTTGATCGTTGTTATCGTTTACATTCTCGTATCCTCTTGTATCGTCTAGACAATCGAATAGATTGATTTGACAGTTATATAAAAAAATGATAGTACGGACACATCCAACGAGAATTTACGAGTAATTTTAGTTCGATTTGGATATTTGAAAAATTGAGCAATTAAAAATAGTGAGAATACAGACACCTCCAACGAGGATCTATGAGTAATTTCAGTTCGATTCGAGCATTTGGAAAATCGAACAATATATAAAAAATCAAATATACAGCGAAGAGAGTTGAAACTTCGAAGGAATATTTCAAATTAAGAATCATGAATATTTCCAATATTTTGTTTTCTCTCTTTTTTTGTTATTTTATTTCGCTTTATTTTATTTTATTTTTTTTTTTTTATCATTTTTTTAATTCTTGACGATTAAAATACATACGATAGAGGGAAAAATTCGCCCGAATTAAAATATATCTTTTAACTCCTCCATATTAGCAATACGAGCAAACGAGCGAGCACTGTAAATGAAAATAAAAGTATAATAAATACATCATAATCTTTGTAAAAATTCGTTCAGAGTTATCAATATTTTTAACGTCTACGATGGAAGGAGGACTTTGTGAAAATATTTTGGTGCTGTTTTATTTATTTATTTTTCTTTTTCCCTTTTTCGTCGTTGTTATTGTTTACATTCTCGTGGCAGAGATGGAAACAGGTTTCGTAGTAGCTAGTTTTGAAAGGAACTAAACTCGCGTGGTTTTCACGTCGGACTACCGAGTAGGATTCGCGTTTTATTTCCTTTTTCTTTTCTTTTTCTTCTTCATCGCACTGGTATCGCGGTCCTCCACATTTCTGTTCGGTCGGTCCGTCCTTTCTCCTCTCCATCCTCCTCGAGCAGCAAGCTCGCTTTATCGATCGACCATAGTAAAAGAGAGAGAGAGAGAAAGAGAGAAATAGAGAGAGAGAGAGAGAGAGAGAGAGAGAGAGAGAGAGAGAGAGAGAGAGAGAGAAAGAAGACGGAAGAAATAGAGAAAAGAAACATTCTATGCTAGCGTTTCGTGCTTCGCAGTGTTACCGAAGCACGTGTACGGAATGATTTTCGAGTATCCTTGGATATTTCCTCTTTCCGTCTAAAAGGAAAAGAAAAAAAGAAGGAAAAAAAAAGAATAAATTACGATAAAGACACGAAGGAACGAATTTGAGCGTGATCTTGTTAAATTTTACGGTGCATTTCATGTATCGAATTAATTTTATCTGAATGTGACGATGTTAAATGATATTGTTGAGATCCTAAGAATTATGATTCATTGTCGGTGAGAGCTGAAAGCATGAGTAAACGTTCCAACGAAATTACTTTAATAGCATGTAATTAATTAATGGTAATATAACAGTAATTAATGTTTTAATTTTCTCTCTTTTTTTTTTTTCTTTTTCTTTTTTCTTTTTTTCTAATCGTACAAAGCGTAATAAAATTACAAGGCAGAGTTACGGGAATGGATTTTTCGTACGTAGAGAAGTTTTGTATCGACAATGGGTTCCGAAAATATTTAATTTTTGAGTTGACAAAACTTTAAAGTATAATCTGAATCTGAAAAAAATTTTGTTCGTTCGTTGGGATTATAATAAACTCCGTTGACATTTCTTTACATGAAATATTCGAAATGTCCATCGGCTGGTTGAATACAACAGTTCTCAGTTCGTCGTCTCATTGGATTACGAACATGCTTGAAAATTTTCTAACTTCGAAACGAGTTAGCTGTTGCTAAAGTTTTACATATTGAATCTATATTATTCGTTTTCTTATGTTGATAAGACAATGTACTCAAATGAATAATGCATTCCTATCAGTTACACATTTCGTTTATAGTTTGACGGATAAGGATGCAACAAGATTATACTTGAAACTTCTTAAAATTCAGAAATTAAATATGAACCCAGATTGATAGAACGTAGTAATTCTTTTTCCTTACGTATCAGGAAACTGTTCGAAAAATTATGTCGTTTAATTTTGTTATATCCTATATAGGTGTATGTATCTGTATATAGTAATATAAGTATATAAATAAGAAATAATTTATTATATGATTCATTATATGATTTAATATATATTATCTATGTTATTATTATAATGATAATTATATTATTATATATATATATTATATATTAATTTATTATATATATTATTATATATCATTATATATAATATATATTAGTAATAATATTTATATATATATATTATTTAAAAATTATTATATACATCATTATACATTAATAATTATATTACAATAATAAATTAATTCTAATCAACACACGTTTATACATATTATTCGACAAAATTCAAACTTCTTACTGGCAAGCAAAAGAAATAAGCAAGAAGGTTTTACAATCGTTCCAGAGAAAGAGAAATAGTTACTGGGTTTGTTAACCTTTTCGAATTAGGATATCGTTGGTGGTTGGCTTTCCTTGAAATTATTAAGTTTATAGATCGTGCGTGCCAGCGTGTGTTGCTAAAAAGAGACCAGACCAAGCGTGTTAACGCGACGAAAGCACGTAGCTGCTGCTGCTGGTGCTCTGATGCTGGTGCTGGTGCTAGTGCTGGTATTAGTGCTGCTGCTGCTGCTGCTGCTGCTGCTACTACTACTACTACTACTGCTGTTGTTGTTACTCTGCTCTCTTTCTCTTTCTCTCTCTTTTTCTCTTTCTCGCTCCAGCTAAAACATTGGTTTCGTTGAACCGGCCAGTCTGGAAATAGTTCCACTCATAAAACTGAGCGTGCTTGCTCGCGGGCGTGCGCGCGCGCACTCACGCTTACGCGTCTCCATTCTCCTTGCTCACTCGTTATACGTTCAGGTAGATAATCGTCCTGCGTTTTCATTCCTCTTTGCAGGTGTATTTTTCTGGACGGTAAAGATACCTACCTACGAAACGAGAATTTGTGCTTCCCTTAACGTTTTTCTCTTTTCTATGGGTAGATAGACGAGGGGAGCGGAAAAAATATTTTACGTGCTAAAACTTGGTCTGGTTATATTTTTTTCTTGTTAACTAGACGTACAACAAGTTCTCGTTTTCTTTCGTTTTTTTTTTTTTCTTTTCTTCTTTTTGTTTTTCTTTTGGAGAACTATCAGCAATGTTTTCTTCGAAAAACGAGATATATCTGTACCAAATGGGAAAGAAAGTTTCGAGTTTTTAGGAAGTGAAATAATAGTTTCAATTTTTGCTTCGACGATTATAGTTTCTCGCGCGGTTGAGGGCTTAAAGGGTGGAGGATGAGGGAACTGTTCTTGGGACTTGGAAGGAAGGTTCCTCCTTCTTAGGTTCTCTAGCAGGGTAAGGGAAAATTTATTTTTCCAACTCCCGTGGGATAATGTGGTATGGGATGGCGGGTAGAAAACGAGGTCTTCTACCTTTGTTTGCTCGTTCCATGCATCGCTGCTTGGGCACATCGGTAAGAAAATTGATTTACGTGTCAGCGATCCTTTGACGGTTGAATGCGTTCACCTATCGTATCGTGCTGTATCGTATCGTATCGCATGAACTACCTTCTTTTGATAATATATAGAAGTTATGTATATATATATGTGTATATATATGTGTGTGTGTGTGTGTGTGTGTACAATATGTATGTATAAATGTATCTATGGATATATAGATATATGTACTTATGAATCTATGGATAGACGTATTATTGTGTATATGTATGTATGTAACTATGGATGTATGGTTGTGTATATGATATATATATCTAATGTGTACACATACACACACATACATATATATGTATATGTATGTATGTATGTTTGGATGGATGTATGTATATATGTGTATATATATATAAGTATGAATGTATATGAATATATATATATATATGAATATATATATATGTAAGTATGGATATATATATATATATATATATATATATATATATAGCATATGGATTACTATCCCTTCAGTGTAAGTTGTATCGAGTTTTAAGTATAATCGATGTTCTTCATCGTTTAGTCGTTTCCAACGCGACCGGATCGATAAGAAGTTAGGCGTAGTTTCTAGAAAGTAATGATAGGATCGAATGAAAAGCAAAGTTCACATACTCTAATAGTAATAACACTAGTAATCATGTTCGCTGTAATGTGATATTTTGTACTTTTAAATACTTTTTGTTTCTTTTTTTTTTTTTTTCTTTTATTAATTTTATTAAACGAACTGCCAGACGAATTTAATTGAAATTTTTTCGTAGCATTGAAAAGAACGTTTATTTGATAAGAAGATTGTAAATGTTATGCAAATATATTCATTTATTTTTTTTTTTTTTTTTTTTAGAAAAAGTATAAAGATTTGGAACTTGCATAGAAGTTTATTGAGCCATTAATCTATCTCGAAAACGTGTTTTTTATTTTTCATATTTTATACGATATAATTTATTTCGGAATATGTCAGTTTTTTTCTCATATGGTTATTTTCGAACAATGAAAATATATCTGTATATATTAGTGTATACATGTATTACACTCATAGTATATTCTACCGATTATAGAATATTTTTGACACATAAATTAATATTAATAAATGTATATGCTGTTAATTTAGGGTTGATAATCTTGAAAGAATTATCGCCATTTATTGTTACATTTCGAATCATATTAATGAAAAATAACGATACAAATGACAAAATATTTCATTTATATTCTATATACTAAATAAATATATTATAAAACAATATTTTTTTTTATATTTAAATAAATTCACATAATTAACAGTATTGTTAGAAATTCTGTTGATGTAGTTCCTTATAACAAATTTAAATAGGATATATTATTTCACATATCTAAAATATTTTATATAATATATATATATATATATAATAAAATATAATATATAAAATATTGTAAATATGCAAAATAATATATTCTACTTAAATTTAGTACACTATATATAAATATAATTTATTTATATATACATAAAATATACGTATATATATGTATATATGTAAAAATAAAAAAGAGTTCAATATTTCAAGAACTTGTAATACTCACTAAGATCAGTAAAAAATGTTGAATTAATATAGATCTTAAAATCAACCCTTTCGATATAAATTAATTTTTATTATTCAACATGAATAAATCCCTTGCCAACATATTGAATGTACATATATCCCATTATTATAATACATTAGTAATAATTGTTGTTTATTTTCATAATAAACTTATCGCAACAATTTTGAATTCAATATATTGCCAAGGGATTCGCGATATCGAAGGTTGATAAATAATTAAAATAAATGTACATCGAAAGAATTGATCTTAGAATCGACGTTAATAAGACATTTTTTATCGATCTCGGTTAGTACTATAAGCCCTTAAGATATCGAACCTTTTATCACTCCGTATATGTGTCATATATTTTTTGTTATATATATATCTTACATAGATAACTTATATAGATTATCAGAAAGAAATATTACTTTATTACATAGAAAGTTATATAGATGAACATCCGCAATCTCCTTTCTACGATGACAGCATTCTTCCATTTTTATTAAAAACTGCTCACAAATGATCTCATAAAGATTCACCGTACTTCGCATCATTAATGTCAGAAAAAAAAAAAAGAAAAAAAGAAAAAGAAAACGTTTTCGTCATCATCAAATCTCATTACAATAAAAAAAAAAAATAAAAATAGAAAGATAAAAAAAAATTGCCTCCTCTATCGCGATATACAAGACGGCCTTTCCCATTACGATGATATCCGATCTCATTCCTCCGATCGATAGTAGGCTTATAATTGTATTATTAAAAGTCAATCTAGCGTAACGACACGCATCAGTAAGGTATATCAAGGTATCTGATAAATCCCGACGGAAATTACCGCTGTTAGTGTTAGTATGTGTGGTAGTATCGTGGAAAATTGAAATACCGATAATATCGTTTCCGATTTCGTCTCTCTCTCTCTCTCTCTCTCTCTCTCTTTCTGTGGGAAGGATATCATCGTAAAATGTACGTGGCGCCAATCGTGTAAAAACAAAATACTTAAGAAAGAAAGAAAGAAGAAAAAAAAGGAAAAAGTAATGGAGTACATATTTGATCTCGATTTCTATCGTATAAGAACGTGGACGCTATCGTTAGAAACCTTTCTCTTTTAACTTACCTGTCAAACAATTATTATAAGATCAAACTGTTCTACGATTTTATATATATATATATATATATATATATATATATATATATATATATATGTATATATGTATAAATGTGTTAAAACTATAGAGAAATCGAAGAGAAAGTATGAATTTGTTATAATTAGATCTCTTCGTTTCGCGTTACTCGATTGAATTATTTTTATAGAAAATAATTTTCTGAAGGATGAAAAGCAAAATTTTTAGTTAGTTTCATTAAGATCTTTGTGACAATTTATAAAAGAAATTCTTCTTCGTAAGGAAAGATCGACAAAGAGATAAAAAATTTATTCAAGCAAAATGCATCTTCACTGTAGCAACAGCAGCAGAAGCAACGGCAATAGCATTAAGGATCAAAAGAAAAATTTTAATTAAGCGAGACGACGATGTGCACATCGATCGATGAAGTTCTTTCGTAAAGGCCAAGGTCGAAGTTCACGCCTACAACTCGACAAGGTGCTTGCTATGCATCTGGCTTCTTTCCCTTCTTTCCTTTCACTCCCTCCCTCTCTATCTCTCTCTCTTTCTTTCTTTTTCTTTCTTTTTCTTGATATCTACATCAACTTTACAAACACGTTATTCCCGATAATGGACTTGGCCCATTATCATGCAATTTGTCAGAGTTATGAAATAACGCAAGTGATACATACTTTGTTCCCATATTAGGTGTCTATGAACATCATTTTCTTCCTTAAGTACTTTTAAAGTGAATTTATCTTCTTCTTGTTCTTTTTCTTTTTCCATTTTATGCAATAACATGTAGAACGTTCATCGATAATGGGAAATTTATAAAGTGAATATAACGTTTATCGATTCTTTTTGTTAATTGATAGATTCCAATAGAACGAAATTTTATCGTTTATTATTATATTTTGATAGATTATTATGATAATCTTGATTTGAATTATATTATATTTAATTATTTTAACTTGGTTGAATTATATTTAATTATTTGTTAATGATAAATTATATTTAATGACGATAATTATGAATGATATAGAAGGGATAATTCTTTATTAAATAATTATTAAATTGAAACGTTTGTAATTAATTCTAAGTATATACAATGTGAAGCATCGAATCAATTCATTTTGTAGTACTTCTAAAAATTACATGTTTTATAAAAAATTATTGTATATATGCATATATAAATCGTGTATACATATGTATATAGATATGCATATGTATATAGTATATATGTATACACACAAAAAATTGAATGATTTTTTTTGTATATATTTTGTATTTATAACTGAAATGTGATGTTCTTTTATGTCAACATTCGATAGAATATCGCGTGTATAATAAAAATATACTAAATTTTTATAGATCTTAAAACCTAATAATTAAAAAGTATGTTACTCAGTATGAAAATTTTTTTCATTTAAATATAAATTGGATATTAAATGTTATTAAAGATTTCAGTTAGATAACATTTCTTTCTTTTCTTTTTTACTTGACACTATTTATATAACAATTGTTCATAAAACAAATAATTCCAAAGATGTTCACTAAGTATACGCGTATATAGATGTGCATGTTTCGCCCTATAGATATCTTATATAGAAAAGAAAAAAAAAATGTTTTTCTAATTATTTGTTAATTCGAAGCGAGAAACGATCTACACGTTCAACATGTGTGACGGTTTCCCACGGTGAAACGTGGGCTCGCGTTATTTCAGTTTCCGGTACGACACGAGGACATTCGAAAAGCCTATTTGGTTCCCATGTGGCTGAAAACTACTAACCGTATATCAAGCCCAGCTCTTCTTTTACGAGATCTTCCTTGGTACTTCTACCGTAACTTTCGAGGAGCGTCGATAATGTTAAAACTAAGTTCGCCGGGAATGCCATAGCCATATACCTACCTACTACACGTTCTATTTTACGGGAAGTCTTTCTCCAAGGTATCGTTCTTATGCTAACTCGTTTGTTATGCGTAAGACAAAAGCTTCTATCTCTAAAAGTTATATTTTTATATATAAATATATGTATGTATGTATGTATGTATGTATGTATGTATGTATGTATGTATGTATGTATGTATGTAATGTATGTATGTATGTATGTATGTATGTATGTATGTATGTATGTATGTATGTATGTATGTATGTATGTATGTATGTATGTATGTATGTATGTATGTATGTAATTTTTTTTTGAATTTTTTATCCGAATAACACGTGTATTATATTCTATACTATTTTATTATATGCTTGTTTCTTCTTTTCCTTTTTTTATTCTATTTTATTTTTGTATATTATATATACGAACTATTTTATTTATATATTATATAAACAACTATGCAGAATAGAGTAGAATTTATTTATTTGTTCAAATAAAGACTTAGAATAAACGTTTACTACCTCTTAATAACTTGAATCGTTCAGATTATACATTCTTTTATTAACTGAAGTATATTTTATATTATGAATTAATATAGATACATAATATAAAATAATATAAATTTAAATAATATATATATATATATATTTTATGTACTAAATAAAAATATATTCTAATAATATCTCTTGAAAAATAATATGTTTTATATATTAAATTTTTTTATATAATATAATAATAAAAAAAGTTCGTTTTCTTCCTTGTTACGAACAATTTTATTTAGACTTTTAAAAAGATCTTAATGTTCCATGAAATTCTAATGAACTTTGAATTTTGTATTTTTTCCTCGTTTCTTCAAATGTTTGCGGACTGTCAAAAATGATATCCGCTTGAATCGTTTAAAATTGTTCAAAGTTCTTTTTGTATTCTTTCTGAATGTCATCATAGGTTATATTATAATACGCATGAAATTATAATATAGTCATACATACTATAATACACATGGTGTAACCGTAAATCCAAAATTTTATGAGAAAAAGTGTTGTGTCATTCTGTTGCATAAATCAGCGAAGATGATACTATCGTTTCAGATGAATTCGGAAATAAAAAAATCTTGATCTAAATTCTTGATTTAATAGTTCGAGAGTTATATTACATTTCATCATAATTGAACAATTATTTTAAAAGATTAAAATAAAGTCAGAATAATTTTAATCAACTCAGATTAATATTTATTCAACTTAGAGGATTTAAAAGTAAGAAAGTAACGAATAAGCAGAACAGGTTCTATGAAATTTGAAATCCTACATGTCTGATATAATCCGTGATCAAATTTACAGTATCATTTCGGAATACCGAGAAATCTACCCTCAGAATTTCTGATTCCTATATATGAATCGAATCATTGAATGCATGTATACGTTACTGGTTCTGAGAGTAGTCGAATTAGCTGCCAACGAGAAATTTATCCGCAAAATCCGCCCGTCCACCCAAACGTCAATCAATTACCCCTTCATGGAATATCGAAGTTACACTCGAGGCTATATTCCATTTGCTATGGATTTCATATTGCATAGAGGATCGAATAAACGAATACGATTACCGATCAATCCAAGATCATTTCCCGATCGTTCGATAAAAAAAATTATTATTCGAATACTTCGTTGGGATATTGTAACGTGAAACGAAAAAGATGATTCCTCGATTCTCTTCGACTTTCTAAAAAAACAAAGAGAAAAAAAAAAAAGAAGAAAAAATATGAGTAACAACACACGTAGATCGTGTTACGAGAAATGGTATAAATGAATTTTTCTAACGATTAAGAATTTTAATGAAACTTAACGAGATTCGAAAGATATTAGCCTCGTATAAAGATAAGATTTTCTATGTTCATATAGTTTCAGTTCTTGATTTGAGGTAGGTCAAGTTCAATGTGCCGCGTTGAAACGGCATTCTCGTTTAATCCAAGTTGGACTTAACTATCGAAGCGTGTACAAGGAGAAAGATAAGGGTAAACGTATCCGCGACAAAAAAGATGAAGAGGAATATCGTTGCATTGAATCGAAACACAATGTTCTTTAATGCACATGAACGTTCCTTGTGCTCGCTAGCGTTCGCACTCGTGCATGTGTGCGTTAAGTTGATCGAGTAACTTGTTTCGTTCTGTCTATAATTTCTTACGATTATCGTAAATCGAAGATAGGCGAAAGAGAAAGAGAGACAGAGAGAAATAAAATGACGAGATTGTACTATTATACTACATGTACTCTCACGGACAATCGAAACTGATCTTAACGAGCTACAGTGAAACTTTCCAATCAGATTTTTTTCTTGCTTATTTTTTTATTTTACTTTATTTTATTTTATTTTATTTATTTATTTTTTTTTTCCTTTAAGATCCAGGACGACAAAGACGACGACGACGACGACAACGGTCGAACTCAACGAAGCGAGAGTTTGAAAATAACAATCTGTTGAGGGAGCCGACCGGTTGTTCTTAAGAAAAATTCGTTTCTTCGCGATCTCGTGACCTTGATTAGGAAACTATCCTATTCGCAGAAGTCATGTATACGTTAGATATCTCTCGAGTATTGTCCATTAATTAGGATTTCCGGTTACATACTGTAGAGTCCTGCAGCGAATGGCTGTTATCAGCCTATCTCTCTCTCTCTCATTTGCCTTTCGCGCGACCCATTATCGATAGTAATGTAATTACCGAAATTAAACCTTCATGGCATCCTAATTACGATTTATCCATGCTGACGTTCGGTATGATATGCATTCAAAGTTCGCCGATAAAATGTTTGTACGAATTTGAGATCATTGACTGGATTTATTTTCTTTTTGTTTTTAACTATCTTTCTATCTTTGAAAAAGAGAGAAAGAAAAAGGGAATCGAAAAAAAAGAAAGTTTTGCGAACGAATTTCGTTGAAAAATCGAGTTTAATGCGACGTAAAGATCAAACGGTGAGATTTCAGGATTTCATTCATTTTTTTACTTTTTCACGATTTTGGAAATACATAGAAAAATGGAATCAGGATAAAACAATTACTTGGGAAAATCAATTTTTTTAAAGGGCGATATATTTAACATAGAGGGTTGGTCCCATCGTGTTTAAAAGCAAACTGTTGGAATTCGATGGGTACTCGACCTGCATTCGTGGAGTTAGATAGAGAGTGAGTAAGCGAGAGAGAGAGAGAGAGAGAGAGAGAAAGAAAGAGAGAGAGAGAGAGAGAGAGAGAGAGAGAGAGAGACCTTTGTTCTTCGGTCAACAGTACAAACACCGATAGTGACGAGTAGTTGGTAGACTGCCAACGCGTCCGACTCTGGACCGATATGATTCAGACATCGACACCTCAATTATCGACAGTCTAGCTCGAACGGTGATAGTGATAGCGATCGGTACTGTTAGTGGTCGTTCGTTTCCCTGGGATTTCGCGTTCTCTTTCTGCTCCAAGTGGAACAAAAAAATAGAAGAGAAAGAGAGAGAAAAGAGAAAGAGAGAAACGAATAAAGAGAAGAGAGGACGTAACAAATTCGGTCGAAAATCCCATTGGAGAATTGCCAAAGTCTCTTGCCTCTCTCTCTCTCTCTCTCTCTCTCTCTCTCTTTCTCTTTCTCTCTCTCTCTCTCTCTCTCTCTTTCTTTCTCTGTTTTCACCCTGAAGGAATCCAAGTCTGTGAGACGCGTCGGAAAATAGGTATAGCCGAACAAAGAGGAATAACCTAGCTTCTTCTCTCTCTTTATTCTCTCTCTCTCTCTCTCTCTCTCTCTCTCTCTCTCTCTCTCTCTCTCTCTTTCCCTGACAAGTATATAAATATAGATTCCGTCTCTTGGTAATAGCTCGCCCACGTAAAAGTCGCGTTTCTTTCTCGGTTCCTCTTAAACCTTCTTCTTCGCATTGGCAAGTTCAAGCGATCGTCAAGGTCGCTTGTGGTTGGTCATGGATAAACTAATCGATAAAATATCAAAAAAGTACATTTAGATATTTCTTAATACCTTTAATAGAAAAAATAATCTTAATCAGAGTTTCCTCTTCTTCACCTTCCTCCTCATCTCCCTTTACCCCCATACAAGAAGAAAAAAAAATCTCGACAATAATCCGAAATAATCCTTCAACGATATCGTCGAAACATATACGTTGTAACATTGCATTTTCTTCTTCGGTAATTCCATTCCGCGATAATTAAACCCGATGTAACAGGACTTATGCATATCTGAGAATATTTATCAGTGCATGGTTATAAGGTAGTACCACCGGTGGTTCTCCATTTCCCATGCTTATCTATGTGCCGATCGTTTTTCTCCTACCTACCTACCTGCCTACCTGCCTACCAACTTGCCGACTTCACGGTGTTCGAGCAGCAGGTAAAAGCAAACGAGGAAAAGAGAGGAGAGAAGAACAGTGGAGAGGAGAGGAGAGGAGAGGAGAGGAGAGGAGAGGAGAGGAGAGGAGAGGAAAGGAATCGTAACCGGGCAAACAAGCAAACAGGGAAACTAGTAGTAGTCGCGTGCCATGGTCGCGTGCACGCGTTCAACGCACGTGGGCTCGCAAACCGAAGCGAAAGCTCGCTTCATCCCTCTCCCTCCCCTCCCCTCTCCTTCCCTACCCCTTCTCTTCCCTTCACCCATCTACTTTACTCTATCAACGTATGTTGATGCTGACGGTAGTGGAAATGTCTCTCTCTCTCTCTCTCTCTCTCTCTCTCTCTCTCTCTCTCTCTCTCTCTCTCCCCCTCTTTCTCTTTATCATACTCATTTCATTGCATGTCCGTCTAACACCTCGAATACGACCGAGACACACGGCCGTTGGTTGAACTTGTCCGTGTCGCTATTTACATTTCCTTTTCAACATGCGTACAGTCGTTAATTCTTGCAGTATAATTTATATCCCGAACTGAAAATAACCTTTTTATAGGCAATAAGAAGAAACCGAAGTATGGTATATCCATCCGACGATGTATGAAATCGAATGTCATCACGATATATGTATGTATGTCTGTTATATGTATGTACGTATGTACACTCCGTATCTGTCTTCTTTCGTCTCCCCGTCTCTTCTCCAACACTCTAACGAGATTTTGATTTGTCCTTCTCCTCGTTATTATTCTTCGAGGCTGAGAGTTGAAGGGGAAAAGGGGAAATAGTATAAGTACAAAACGAGATAATGGTTGCATTAATGTCATATCAATGTATTTTTCTATCCTATTTTGTCGTGCGTTCGGCAAAAAGTATTAACGAGATCGATAGAATTATTCTCTTCGATTGGATTTTCAGTTAAATGTTAATTGGCTTTGTTTAAATGTGTATTGACTTCGTCACGTTTCTCAATTTTACGTTGAAATAACAACTTGATAACTTCATTCATAAATATCTTTTTCACTCGATCGTTCGTACAGAACAAACGTTTCTCAACCTTAATTTTTAATGAGCCGCGAAATGATATCTTGCTAGCAGCATTACGCCAAAACGAGGGAAGTGATTAATTCAAGTAAGAGATTTTCAGAGAGTTGAGAGAATAATGAATGTACTGTACGAGTTAGCGTTAACAGTCGTGTCTTCAAAATAATATACAATTACTCCAGCTCATCGGGTTCTTCAAAATTGTTTATCAGAAACATTTGGATAACTATTAACATTACAAAAACAAATTTATTAAGTCGAACAGTAAAAAAGATTAAGAAACTTGTTATAGAAGATTTAACTTAATATAGTATATCATAGTATACAATGTATTATAAATTGAATTCGTTAATTTAGCAATTTGACACTTGGATGCATAATGTATCAAACAAGGACAAAAATAAAATGGGGAAAATGGAGAGAAACGAAAAAGAGGAAAAAAAAACAAGATAATCTATACTCCGACAAGAAAATAAATAAAAATGTCGTCTTTTTTTATTGCAAGAGAATTTTTTGCTTAACATCTGGATACGACGGGATAAAGTCGACGATATAAATGCTGTAAGATAGCAAAGTATAGTATACATACATATATGTGCATAAATAGAAAATAAAGAAAAAGAAGAAGAGAAGGAAGAAGAGGAGGAAGAAGAGAAAAAAGAAGAAAAAGGAGAAGAAGAAGAACAAAAAAAAAGAAGATGCGAGTTTCGAATCGGCAACGACGGGGCACGTCGTTGAAGAGAAATGACAAGAACGTTTCATAAACCGCTTTTACAGTCAACGTCAAGTAATTCACGAGCATCGTGAAGCTTTTGGAAGATGTTAGGAGAGAGGAGGAATGGTGCTGAGGAGGGTTTTAAAAAGGGCTGGGCCGAACAGAGCTAGAAGACGATTTTTCATCTGGGTCACGTCGCAGCGAGCTCTTGGAGCTTTTAAGAAAAAGGAAGCTCTTCATTCTCCTTTTTCTTTTTCTTCTTCTTCTTCTTCTTCTTCTTCTTCTTCTTTCTCTTCTTTTTTCTTCTGTTATCTTTTCTTTCCTTGCTATTCTTCCCAGCCTGCCTTGTAAGCTTCACGTCGAATCTTTGAAGTAAAATTTGCGAACCTGTCGAAGCTTCTTCCTCTTTCTCATCTTCTTTTTCTTTTTCTTCTTCTTTCTTTTTCTTATTTTTCTTCTTTTTCTTCTTCGTCTTCTTCGTCGTATTTCGTCTTCTTCGTCTTTTGCGACAGAAACGCGTTCGACGTCTGGCAACGTTTCGCTCTTATTTCCGTGCAATTAGTCGAGTTCATTAGAAAGTTCCGCGTACGAAATTGCACTCCTCGTTATAGGCATCGACGTCAAGGTAACGATTTTCGCGAGCTTCGTATCGTGTAATAATAACTCAAGAGCTGTCGCTCTTATTAACATCAAATACGCCGTTCGTAATAGCGTACTTTCTACCGGATGACTTCGCGGTTATAGAGTACTGCGACTATACTATACTACACTACGACGTGACTGGTTATTCTTTTTATTTATTATTATTATTATTATTATTATTATTATTATTATTATTATTATTATTATTATTATTTCTTTTTATTTAATTTTCTTCTTTTTTCGATATCGATCGTGTTGGATATGACGAGTAAAGTATAAAAAAAAAAAGAGAGAAATTGTATAAGAAGAAAAAAGAAAAATGGAGAAAAAAAATTATTATCAAAAAGTACGAAGAATCATTTGCCTTAATTCACTCAATATCAATTGTTACAAGTGTTACATTGTAACGTTATGTTTCACAAAAAACGACGATTTAGTTACATCGGTAAAAAAGGAAGAATAGTACGGGTTAAATTCACGTTTCTTAATTCTTTCTTTTTTTTTTTTTGTTAAGTTTGAAATCAATTTTTGTTAACGATGAATTTCATAATAATTCTTTATTATGAAACTTCGTTCAGTGATTGCGACGAATAATATAAAAATAATAGAAATCTGTAATCACGATGAAATCTTTGCAAAGATCGATGAAACTTTCTTTGTCGATCGAAAGTGAGAGTATTTGAGTATTGTGTTTTTAAATTAAAGCGATAGTTATGACGTACCATTCTCTTTTTTTTTTTTCAAATTCTTCGTTAACGAACAAAATTTTTGACGGAAAGTGGCGGAACGTTTTCTCCGATGATCAAATGGAAACTAGCATTAAAAGCTTTGTCGTTGGGTTTTATTTTTTTTTCTTCTTTCCTTTTTGTTATTTTTTTTTTTTTTTATTCCAGCGAACGAACAAACGTCGATTGAAATTCGATGACTCCATTCGCGTTACTATCTTGATTAACAAGCCGTTACACACCAAACATATTCTCGATCAATTTGCGAGTAGATGCTGTCATATACATATATATATATATATTTTTTTTAACTATTATCAATATGTGGATGAAAAAAACACGAACATGTTTAGGTATATAATAGCTGACTATAAATAATTACTTATTCACCTGGATACAATACAAATGTTTTCTTTACATAAAAAAAAAAGAAAAAGAAAAAAAAATTACATTTAATTACCGAAACAGATGATTACAGAAATGAAAGGAAATGATTACGGAAATGATAGAAACAAAAGATAATGATCACAGAAACGAAAGAGAGAGAGAGAGAGAGAGAGAGAGAGAGAGAGAGAGAGAGAGAGAGAGAGAGAGAGAGAGAGAGAGAGAGAGAGAAGATGATAAACTACGGTGTCTCGTAATTTTGAAGAATAAAGTAATTCGCTAACTGGAAATATTTCCTCGTACTTTTCGAAAACAACGAAACGATATAATGATACATAATACGCACGCGCACACACACACACACACACAAATACACAAATACAAATGTCATGGTCGAAAGAAACAATGAATTTTTCGAGCCCTTCCATTTTCGTATCCGTGATTGTACTTGACGCCTTGCATAAAATGTTAAAGCGTAATGCATAGGCGGAAAGAAAGGGTAGTAGGGTTTACGAGAAAGAGAGAAAGAAAGAAAGAAGGAGGAAAGAAAGAGAGAGAGAGAGAGAGAGAGAGAGAGAGAGAGAGAAAGAGAGAGAAAGTGCAAAGAGCAGAAAAGATGAAAAGATCGAAGAAAAGTGCCAGAGATAAAGGACGCGCGAGAGTTGAAGGGAGTGAGGTTAGTGAGGATGAGAGACGAAGAAGGGAGAAATGGCGATTTCTCTCGTCTGCATCCACTTCCGTAGGCGTGAGAAAAAGGACGAAACAGAGTGGTGAGGGCTGAAGTGGAGAAAGGAGAAGGGTTGGGTGGCTGGGTGAAGGTATAAGAGGGATTGTAAGGAGTGGCTGCTGCTGCTACTGCTTCCTCGAGTAACATCACCTATCCCTCTTTCTTTCTTTCTTTCTTTCTTTCTTTCTTTATTTCTTTCTTCCTTTTTTTTCTTCTTTTTGAATTCTTTTCTTCTTTCTATTTCGCACGTGCTTTCGCGAACATCTCTAGATAGTGCAGTTACAAACGTCGAAAACGTACATCTCGTTTTTCGATAAGAGCATCTCCAACAGTGAGATTACTTCGATATTCCAACGAAAGTGACGGAACAAAGTTGTCTCGGGTCCGTAATGATATTAGAAAGTCTTCGTAGGATCTAGGAATACTTTGGAAATTTTACGATACGAAATATCGCAAGAGAAGGAAACTCGACGAAAGGAGCTATTCTTTTTATAATTTCGAAGAGGATGGTTTTAGGTCGTAGAAATTTTATATTTTCTTCTTTTCTTATTTTTTTATATTTTTTGAAAATACATAACGTTTCTTTTCTCCTTCGAGTATTTTACTCTTCTTAAAATATTCTCAAATATTCGTGTACGATCCAGTTATTAGCATTTTCCAGTTCGTAGAACTTTTCCCTTTGATGTTTCCCTTTTAAAAGGGACGACGTCCTCGATACTACATCCGCAAGGCTCGCTTTCTATCCGTATGTCTGTTTGTCTGTCTGTCTGCCCTGCCTGCCTGTCTACCTTTCTGTCTGTCTGTCTACCTTTTGAAATTTCCAATGCATTTGTATAAGAGCATTGAGAACTAGAATAATTATATTCTACTATTACATATTCTACCAATTTGGTTGAACTAAATCTGTTATTTTCATTCACTCGTTTTTATTGATACGGAGTGTATCGTTCAATTTGATCCGTTGAAATATCTTTTTTTTATTTTCAATGATTTGAAAACAAAAAAAAAAAAAAGAAGAAAAGAAGAGAAAAGAAACATAGATTAAAAAAGAAGAAATGAAATTAAACGAAAAATCATTTTTACGATATAGACATAAATATTTATACGTACATATTTTTGAACGATTTTTATCGAAGCATTTTTTGTTACGTATTGGACACCTAGTATGTTGTTTAATTATTATCCTCTGTGTGTGTATCGATCGCGTGCGACAGTCCATTATTTTTATGGAAACTTTATCGCGTTACAACAATTCGAAATTTCGACACGTTACGCTTCCCTCGTGTGTGAGTTAACTCCTCCCCTTCACCCTTCTCACGGGATTTCAAATTTATTCCAGTGAGTTAACTACGAAATCATTCCCTTCGGAGAAGTAAAGCGTGCAATGGAATATCGCTGTGTATATCTCGAAAAACATTGCATCTCGTCCATCTCTTTAAGCTTTTCGATATTACGAAAGCAGAACACGTGTGTACTGTCTCGGTACTGAGTCTTCGAATTTAATTCAAACTTTTCTCTTTATTTTCTTTTTTTTTTTTTTTTTTTTGTTTCTTTTTTGAATTTGCTCCATGCATATCTGCATAAGACTGTACTCATATTGTTTCTTTTTCTTTTCCTTCAATTTTCCAATTCCGTGAATATAATATATATATATATATATATATAATATTCATGTGTGTGTGTGTGTGTATATAATATTCAAGAGTTTCATATTCCAAATTTTCCTGAATATATCGTAGAAATAAGAGACATTAAAAAAAAAAAAAATTGAAGTAAAAAATAGTTTGTAACATTTTAGACTATTCGATATACATTATTTACCTAAATGTATGTGTGTGTGTATCTATCTATGCATGCATGTATGTGTGTGTGTGTACATATATGTGTATATATATTTTATGTATATATACTTTTGTGTGTGTGTGATATTCAAGAGTTTCACGTTTAACTATTATCTAAATATATAATAAAAGGTATTCAAAAATAAATTTCAAGTGAAAGAATAGTTCATAACATTTTTCATAGATAATTCGATATACGTTATTTACGTAAATATATGTACGTGCGTACACGCGCACATATGTAATATTCTTTTCTTTTTTGTCTTTTTTTTCTTTAATATCTTCAAGAGTTTCGTCATATTTCACTATTATCTGAATATATCGTAGAAATAAGAAACATTCTAAACCAAAATTCAAGTAAGAAAATGGTTCGTAACACTCTACGGTATATATTATTTATGTATACATATGTGTGTGTGTGTGTGTGTGTGTGTGTGTGTGTGTGTGTGTGTGTGTATACATGTAATATATATTCTATACTGTGGACGGATATTGCGAACTCATGCAGCTTACAGTAAATCGGCCGACTCTTTATCCGTATCGAGTGGCTCCATTTATCGATTATTTACGGTGTAATCGCTCGTGTACCATCGTCTTTTCTCGATCGTCCGAAAATTGCAGCCCTTCTTTCTATCTAATCTCTCTCTCTTTCTCTCTCTCTTTCTCTCTCTCTCTCTCTCTCTCTCTCTCTCTCTCTCTCTCTCTTTCTCTCTTTCTCTCTGCTGAAGCTGAAACATCGAAAATACTTACATAGATAGAAAATAGGTATGTACATAGATAACAATGACTTAGGTACTCTCTTTTCTATTCTCTTTTCTTGAATTTACCGGATATCAACTGGCTCTCGAAATAAGCTCGTAGATGTGTGCCCGCACGCGTGACTGAAAAAGGCTTCCAATTTCTAATTTCAGGAAAATCCGTTTCGTTCTCTTTCCGTCTCCGTCTTTTTCTTTAGGAAGGAGGATACGAGGGTGCGACGACCCTTTCCATCGAAGCAGATGGCTCCATTCTATGTACAGGGTGACTCGTTGTAAAGTTTCAAAACGCATAAAAACATTTATGTTTTTATGAAGAAGAAGAATAAGAAAGAGATAAAAGTTTTTGACTTTTAATTAGAAGACTGAAAAAAATTCGATTCTATCTTTTAAGCCGAAGAAAAATAAAGAAATTCTATAAGAAATTGTTAGATTTTATTCGAGCCACAGCTTATACAGAGAATGTATCTCGTTCGATTCTCCATTAGGTATCGTGACCATTCGTCTTTCTTTCTCAATTTTTTCTTTTTAAAGATTACTTATTTCCGAGATCGGTCGACACTTTTTTCCCTTTCCATTCGAATCTCGTAATACGATATCTGAAGTCTCGTTCGATATCTCAAATTTTAGTTTCAGTTCGATTTTAAATAATTTCACTTCGGATAGATGTCGTTCCTGAAACGTTTATAAATAATAGTACAACTTTGACGAATATTTACATTAATATTGATATACGGATATCCTATTATTTCAAACATATTGTTTAATTTAAAATAAAAAATAAAATAAAATAAAAAAATATTCACCCTTTTATTCAAGCTCGCCATAATTTCTTTGCTATATCGAAAAAGAATTTTCGCTTTTGTGCGAAGTTCTTTTCGAAGTTTTTCATATTTAAAGAAAAAAAAAAAAAAAAAAAGAAGTCGCTTATGTTAGTAAAAGTACTCTATTCGCGTGTACGGCCGATTATTCATCGTCTACATTAACTATGACTCTGTATTTTCTTTCATAGTAGTAGAAATTCAAAGGAGGAAAAACGACGTAAAGTTCGTTCCTTAAAAGAACTCGACGAAGTAAACCGAGAAAGCTCTCTTTCGTAGCCCTTAAAGCTCCCATAAGTCGGCAATCCTTCTCGAAAGGAGATACAATTATGGCTATTATATACGTAAACGCACGTACGTATTCTACGTGCTCCTCTCAAGTTCTAAATTATGATCGTACTTCGGGCTCGTTTATGTTCTCGAGCGACATATTTCTGAGATTAGCGTCATACTCGGTTCATTCGAAATTAATTTCAATTTTCCACACCGTCAGATGTCCCGAACAATCATATAAATTGTTCGCCGTATATATTTTCACGTCTTCGTGATTTCTGACTAATGATATTTGTCTTATATTACGTAATACAATTTACATCTTATATTAATTAAATTATGTTACATTAATAATTGTCATTGTAAAATATTATACATATATCTTTTTATATATATTATTTATACTGACTTTTAAGTTGAAAGAAGATGACGGAAATCTCTAAAAATATGTATGTTATATATATGAGCATATAACATATATTATTTATATATATTATATATAATATATTAATTCATATATTAATTTATAAATTAATTTGTATATATATATATAATATAATATAAAATAATATATATCTACATACGTATGTATATAATGTTTAAAAATGAAAATTATTAATTTAAATTGATTTAATTAATATAAGATGATCGTATAATGTGATCGTTTCATCTTTGTCTATTTAATCAATATAAAAGATAATTTACAAAAAAATGTATCACTTATGTAGTATTATATTGACTATAAACAAAACAAAAATATTTCGGAAACCGATGATATTAAAAATGATCGTATAAATAATTCTCAAATTACACGATTTATCTTATATATATTCGCATTTACATGTATCTGTTACATGCACTTTAGTACTTAGTATTTCAAGCAGAGTTTCGATTCAGAATTTCGATTTTGCCGTTAGCACTTTGCGCTTTTGAAACACACAAGCCCTCTGGTTTAAACCTTCTCCTCAACTTCTTTTTCCATCAAACTTTGACATATACGAATTGATTGCGGACTGATCATTTAGAAATATTCTTTAAAGATAAAAAAAAAAAAAATAAAGGAAAAATGGAAAAGAAGATTAAAATTATTATGATTTGAACTTTTAAATAAGATCTGTTTAAAATTAGCAATAAGATGTAAGTAACGATTCGAACATTGTAACACTACCGCTAATACCACTGTAAGAAATGTCTCATCAATAAAAGAGAAAAAAAGGCAATATGGTGGCATAGAACATTTGTCGTTGTTGCCGGACTTCTGCGTCTTCTTCGTAGGTCCCTTTAGTAATAAGACGATGCCAAGGGCGGATTACGAAGTTGCTGAGGGATTCCATCTCGTTCCCCTTTCTGCTTCTCTTAACCCTCCTTTTGGTGCATCTAAGGGTATAGGAAAGACGAACTCTACAAGAATCAACGTTATCTTTTTCTTTCTTAATCGATTTTAGACTTCAGATAAACTCGATCGAGACATCTTTTTATGATCATTTTCTTTCATTACTTTTAACTTTCTTTTTACCGATCGAAAAATAATTCGACGTATTTTAAATTATTTAAATTTAAGAACAAATAGTTTGAGACAATCAAATGGCTGTTTTATTGGAGTTTTCAAGTTTTATAAATTAATTGAAAATAAATAATTGATTAATGAAAAGGGGAATTAATGATTATTGATTACTAAACGAAAGAAACATTTTCAAAATAATTTTTTTCGTTTTCAAGAAATTGAAACTTTGTAATTCTAGTTCGCTTTTATACAGGATGACCTCGGTTATTTCAATACGACGATATTTTATGAATAAAAATTACATTTACCGTTTGAAATGAATTCGTTGTTTTATTTTGTATTTTTCTTTTTTTTTTGTTTTTATAAATTTGAACGAAGGATTTTCAAGGTCATATATACTATTATTTCTGACTCGTAGTTTTTTCTTGTATTTCGTCATATCACAAAATAATGATAGGCATCGTATATTCGTATACTTTATATGAAAATTTTTAATAAATACATCGAATTTTCAATATTACGTATATGAGTATTAGGTATGATAATTTTTTGCCATATAAAACTAAGTTATTACGAAGGAAAGACGTTTCGAATTATTACTCACGAAAAGAAAAAAAAAAAAAAATATTTTACGCTCGATCGTAACTCATATCCAGGTTGTCCCTGGAGTGGCTATGTATTACCGGATTTCGTCCTAGCTTGTAGAGAGAACGTCGATGACAGTTACGTTCCCATTATCCGTCTGTGAAAAAAATACGAGTAACATTCGCGAGTCATCAATCTCTTTAAGAAGGAACCAATCCCGTAAAGTTCTCGACGGAACGAATAAAAAAGATCTTTCTAATTCTTTCATGTTTTAAAATCTTTCGTTATCCAGTTTAAACAATGTTTTAACAAACATTAGATAAAATAACATGGGTTACCGATGGGTAGATATTCATATATATTGTAATGCGAAAAATTCGCAATTATGAAACATTTCGAAAAACGAAACTTTTCATTTTCCGATTGACGATGTGTTAAGAAACAAATAGCAAAGAGATAATAAACGAATATTTATAAAAAAAAAATCATTTAACGTTCATCGAAGATAATTTAAAATTAACGATTATAAAAAATCGATCTGTTTATCCTATATTTTCTTATTTTTTTTTAAGTAGTGAATAAAGTAGTTAAAAATTAATAATTTTTTTGTCTTTTTTTTTTTTTTTTTGTTTTTAGGGACCATGTATGTCCTATTTTTCTTTCCGGTGTCACTTTTTTCCAAGTTTCGTTTTATTTTTTTGGAAAAAGAAAAGAATACAAATATTTTTCATAGCCGTGAATGAAAAGAGGTTGATGGTTAGGAAGGAAAAGGGAACGATTCCGGGTCGAGAATGAGGCCATTCGCCCTTGGAGATCGATTTTCTTGAGATTAGGGAACTCCTACGGGAGAGAAGGCAACCCTACGTGCACTTATTTTTATGGCGTTGGGGTAGGAGACGTAATAATGTATTCCGACGTGGCCGCTACGCGCGTGTACTTCACGAGATGGATGATTCGTGCGATTAGAATCTTTATAGTTCCTCCTATTCGTCGTAAGTTGAAAAGAATAAATAAGTATATAAATAAACAAAAGAAATATCTCAAGGAGAATTTTGCGATTTTAATTTTCAAAATTTTTCAAATTTAACTTTTTTAATTTTTACGGAAAAAAAAAACGTAAATGAGTAAAAGAAAAACTAAAATAGAACAAGATATAAATTAGAAACAAAAAAAAAAAAAGAATAAAGAAGAAGAAAAATCTACAACGATTTATGTATACGTTCACGTGTAATTCACGTGTTACACGTATCGAGCGATAATTAATATTTCGTTGGGTAATAATTCGTATGGATAAACGATTATATTGGTTCATACAAATTGCATCTTTCATCGTGCTATTCTTATACGATGCATTTTCTCAAACTTACACAGATAGATATAAATTTTCTCGAAACATACGAGACTTCCGGCAATTCCGTTCGCATTTTATGCAACACGTATGGAATATCGATCATTCCCAATCCCCTTTCGAAAGAATCGACATATCGGAGTAAAACTTGGCAATAGTAGCATATGCTAGACACTCGCTATTTCTCTCTCTCTCTCTCTCTCTCTCTCTCTCTCTCTCTCTCTCTC